>NC_046369.1:20113691-20234342 GCF_011125445.2 Fundulus heteroclitus | reverse complement strand
ATATAATTTGATTTACCTGCTCAAATCAAGGACAAACGCACTAATTTCAAGAAATTTTTAGTTCTGTTTTTGCAGTGCAGACATAGGGCTGAAGCCCTTGCAGTAGCCTGGTTGGATAAAAACACTTTAGGATCCAAATTGCTAACCAAAGTCGCCCACTCACCGTTTCATACAGCCAACAAATCATGGTGACAGATTTGTTACTTTGGTTCAGGTTTTAACAAGGACATCCCCAGCAGTCTACAAGGTTCAAGTGAAGTCAGTGAGCAACATGGCCGCTGCATATATGTTTTGGACCACTGTTCCAATAAAACTAAAAAAAATATCATTGAATACACCTCAGAATGAACTGAACCGGCTAGTCTCCAAATGACGACTGGGCATCCAGAGAGGAAATGCCCAATCCTAAATCTTGACTTAGGACCCCGACAAAAGCAGCTGCCTCCTCGTGTGCCCGCTAAAACCCACAGACCATAAGCTGAACTTTTCATCCTGGTTTCCCAGTCAGCAAATTTGCCAGGATGAAACTGCAAGCACCCAGAGTTGGGGACTACAAAAGCCAAAAATTTAAAAGCCTCAGTTTCCAGTCTTGGCCATCTCAAAACATCTTGTGGATATGGATATTGCACGACCCTTAAAAAAATGAAAAGAGAAAACACAAACGAAGGCCACTAGCCGTGACAAAGCGCTTTATATTTTCAGCTTCAGAGGATCAAATGTAGTCCTTAACAAACCAAACCCTTTCATTTAGCAATGAATCAGATACCAGTGCCAATGCTTTTTTCTACAACAATGTATTCTGTGCCCAACACATGGGAACACAATCCACATGAAGTTAACTTGCTAACAACAAAAAGCTATTTTAAAAAAATCTTATCTCCACAATAAACTGAGCTTTTCCCCCCCTGACAGAATGGCAGCTGACCAAGTCTTCTTCTTGGTAACAACAAGTTATCTTCATGTTTTAAAAGCTAAACCCAACACAGAGTGTTTTATTTGCATGCATAAATAATGAGTTTAGTTGATATATGTAAGTATAAAGCAACTCAGAGCTGATTGTTCATGATGTCAGAAACTGGGACTTCTTTCAGTCTCTCTCTCTCTCTCTCTCTCTGTGGCTCACATATTTATTTTCCTTTTCTTTTGATGAATTAATAGTGTCCAAATTAATATAAAAGAAGATGAAAGGAGCCCCTGATGTGTGGAAAAACCCGTCTCTTTACATTGAGCGTTTTGAAAGGCTTTCAAATATCTGAGCTGAATTGTTACTCACTGAGTCAACACGGAGAAAAGCTTTTGTTTCTCAGGCTGAATTAATAAAACGAGAGCAGCGCCTAAATGTTGGCTGCGAGCAGCAATGACTGGGATCCAAGCAGATTTGAGACATTTGACTCATCCAGCCACTTCAAAGCCCGACACGTGTAGAAGTAGTGTACGTCTTTGCCGTTCAAATGTGGCAAACAACTGAAATACACATCTTGCACCTTTGCACATTTGGAGAACATCGGGGTGTTAGCTCCACCGCAACAGAAAGGTTTGTCTGCAATGAACCTCACCGGCTCAGACCACAGAATTGGATCACTTGTTCTGCAGCTTAAAGAAAGTTAACGTCTTTAAAATCAGTGGTTACATAACTTGTCCAGTTAGTAGAGATGTCGCTCCAAATGTGAGACCCCAACTCTGGTTACAAATATACAGGGGTTGGACAATGAAACTGATACACCTGGTTTTAGACCACAATCATTTATTAGTATGGTGTAGGGCCTCCTTTTGCGGCCAGTACAGCGTCAATTTGTCTTGGGAATGACATACAAGTCCTGCACAGTGGTCAGAGGGATTTTAAGCCATTCTTCTTGCAGGATAGTGGCCAGGTCACGACGTGATGCCGGTGGAGGAAAATGTTTCCTGACTCGCTCCTCCAAAACACCCCAAAGTGGCTCAATAATATTTAGATCTGGTGACTGTGCAGGCCATGGGAGATGTTCAACTTCACTTTCATGTTCATCAAACCAATCTTTCACCAGTCTTGCTCTGTATTGGTGCAGTGTCATCCTGATACACGGCACCTCCTTCAGGATACAATGTTTGAACCATTGCACGCACATTGTCCTCCAGAATGGTTCGGTTGTCCTTGGCAGTGACGCGCCCATCTAGCTCAAGTATGGGGCCAAGGGAATGCCATGATATGGCAGCCCAAACCATCACTGATCCACCCCCATGCTTCACTCTGGGCATGCAACAGTCTGGGTGCTACGCTTCTTTGGGGCTTCTCCACACCGTAACTCTCCCAGATGTGGGGAAAACAGTAAAGGTGGACTCATCAGAGAACAATACATGTTTCAAATTGTCCACAGGCTAAGATTTGCGCTCCTTGCACCATTGAAACCGACGTTTGGCATTGGCATGAGTGACCAAAGGTTTGGCTATAGCAGCCCGGCCGTGGATATTGACCCTGTGGAGCTCCCGATGGACAGTTTTGGTGGAAACAGGAGAGTTGAGGTGCACATTTAATTCTGCCGTGATTTGGGGAGCCGTGGTTTTATGTTTTTTGGATACAATCCGGGTTAGCACTCAAACATCCCTTTCAGACAGCTTCCTCTTGCGTCCACAGTTAATCCTGTTGGATGTGGTTGGTCCTTCTTGGTGGTATGCTGACATTACCCTGGATGCCGTGACTCTTGATACATCACAAACACTTGCTGTCTTGGTCACAGATGCACCAGCAAGACGTGCACCAACAATTTGTCCTCTTTTGAACTCTGGTATGTCACCCATAATGTTGTGTGCATTGCAATATTTTGAGCAAAACTGTGCTCTTACCCTGCTAATTGGACCTTCACACTCTGCTCTTATTGGTTCAATGTGCAATTAATGAAGATCGGCCACCAGGCTGGTCCAATTTAGCCATGAAACCTCCCACACTAAAATGAGAGGTGTTTCAGTTTCATTGTCCAACCCCTGTAAAAGTATTCAGACTCGACCTACTTGTGCCTTTAAGATTTGAGTTGGGCTTAGAAAAATGACTTGTGGCCATCACTTCTTATTTGCTTTACGTGGGGTTGGCGACCTGTCCAGGATGCTCTTTATCTTAGAGCTCTTTGCCCGAAGGATGAATTAAGCGCAGAAAATGGACTGACGACTCAAACGCTAAAAATACTCCATCGTTCTCCTCTTTTTGTGCTTTTATTTTTGGTGAGACCTGAACAATTCAATTAACAAGAAACGTGCAGCCAAAGGCTTTTTTGTCAATAATCACTGTCAAACAGTTTTTGGTTTTCTGAATATGATTTTTTTTTAAATATGCCAGCCAAACATTTACAAATGGGACCCAAACATGTAGGAAGTGGTTTGGATAATACTTCATGTATTATTAGATGTGATAGAGGAAAAAGTGGGACCATTCCAGGTTTTTAAGTGTGTTGCATAATCAAAAGTGGTTTTGTTAGGGCCCTCTCACTCCTGATTAAGACCATGGTATGATCTCCAGGGTCTTCAGTCCGTCGGGTATGTTTTTTACTTAGTGCATAGATTTCCTCCCTGCTGCTTTCTTAGTCGTCCAATAAGACGATACCTCATCTTTTTGCACCTCCATCATCAGTTTCAGCCTATCTGAACCACCATCAATGTTTTCATCCGGTTTTCGGCTGCATGAGAAGATGTAGGTGAGAAGGTCCTCTTTGCAGATGCACCGCACCTCCAAATGTGCCACACTGTGCCATAAGCTGAACCCTGCGCAGCTCTTAATGCTCATATTTCAGAGTGTTGTCAGAGGGAATCATGTACAGCAAATCCAGAATCAATGTGTTTTTATTTTTATTTTTACTAATTAATGTGATTACACCAAGGCTCTGAAAACTGGGAGATCCAGCAGCAGTGGTTGTGAGATTAGATTTTAAACCATGAGAAGCAGAAACTTTGATCTTTGCCCCCATTTTATTGTGAAACATCTCGGCAGGACTTCTCTTTGATTGCGTGGCCGATGCATTTCGCATTAAAACTACTGCCTGGGGAACTCAGAGCAGCTCACGGTGGAAACCATATGTTTACATACACTAAACAAAAGTCCTCAAAACAAAGCAAAAGCTGTTGTGAAGGCGCCCGCTCAATCTGGTTAATAGACTGTCATCATCCACAATGAGGGGAGTCCTGCACTATCATGGGCTAAAAGGCCACAAGCAACATAAAAGGACAGATTTAAATTGGCTAATGCGCACAGGGACAAAGACCATTGGAGACATGTCCTTTGGTCTGAAGAAACTCAAATTCAAACGTTTGGCCATAATTGTTCACACTGTTTCCCAGATGCTAAGGTAAACTTGCACACGCCATAGCCACTTTAGCAGGGTGCTGCACTATCACGCACATTGCATATCGTATTATCATGTGTTATATAAATAGGCTGGAGTCTTGTCTGCTGCAAAAACATTTCCAATATGTGCAATATTTATTTGCTCTATTTACTTTTTTTTATCTTCTACTCTTGGTGTTTCTTTAGAGCTAATTTTAGATTAGACTGGTTTGTTCTTTCATTGCTAACAATTACTGTCTGTGTCTTTGCAGCCGTCACACCCGAATTTCCCCACTGCGGGACAATAAAATCTTCTTACCTTAAGGTGTTTACAGAGTACATGGGCCTACAAACCTGACTCAGTTACCCCAGATCTGTAAGGAGGAAAGGGCCCAATGCGGTACCGCGCGCGAGCTATTTTTAGAAACACAACGTCACGATGACGTCACATCACGTGGTACGCAGTGGGGCAAACTCCGGAAAGCCGCCGTTGTTTCGCTGTAAGAGACGTGCGTTAGCCTAGGTTTTACTCGGTAAACGACTGCTTTTTCCAAATCTAAGACCATGGTTTTTAAACATTGTTGCTATGGAACGTGCAACAGCGACTCGAGTTACGCTGATCGGCCGTATATGAAGGATGTTTTCTTCAAGACTGCCAAGGAGAAATGTGTACGCTTCGGGGCGGTCGGCCTACACAACAGTTCAACCCGGAAAAAGTTACCAAATTCAAGTACATATGTAGCAAGCATTTTGTCGGAGGAAAGGGTACAACCGAAGAACATCCTGACCCAATTCCAGCGACATCAAGTCAAGGTAAGAGTATTTTGGTGGCCGACATGTTAATAAAGTAGCGCCTGCTACCATGATCGCATATAGGCTATCATGGTAGCAGGCGCTAACATGATAGCCTGCTACCAGGATAGCTTACTCAAAAACATTTCAAATGAGACAAACATTAAACATATACCCATTCCTGGACGGTGATTGCAAACAACAACAACAAAAAAAAAACGGCCGACGCTGCCATGATCGCCGCGCAGGAAAAAAAAACAAAGCTTACCGTTCATCAACTCGGCCAGTTTTCCAGTCTTTTTAAGCCTCGAACCTCAAGCCATCGTTTGAGCTGAAGGTTGGTGTGTTCTTCGACAGTGCGACCAGTAAACCGTGTGCCTGGGACATCGTCTTGGGAAAGTTTAACGGCTGTAAAGTCGGTCATATCTGTTATCCGTGCGTTCTCTCCTGTATGCGTTCTCTCCTGTATGCCCTACCTAAGCGGCAAAAGGGGCGTTGCTCTTGAGACGGTGACGTCACGTGCGCGGTACCGCATTAAAGCAAACTCTTGTTAGAAGCTGGTGAAAGGATGCCCAGGTTGTTTAAAGGGGACATAACATGTTAAATCCACTTTTTCAGCCCTTAGATACCTTTTGTTTTATTCTTGGGGCCTCTGGAAGTACTCAAAGTTAGTCTTCCAAGGTGTTATTTAGATATCTTTAGATTCCTTTGCATCATATTTTTTCAAGTTGTTCAGATTTATCTGTTTGCTGTTACGTTTTCTTCTCCGTTACGTCACAACTGTTTTTGTGGAACGTCTAAATAAGGTAATATGCCATCTTTCCGCCGTGTTCAGTAGTCCAAACTCAAGGATGCCGATAATGTTCAGTTTTTTTGGTGTATTAACCCACAAAAGTCCCTCCTCCAGCCTCCATTATCAGAACCTTGTCAAGTGGCTGGTTAAACTTTAGTTTTTGTGGGAATGTACTGTAAATAGTTTTAGCAAGATTTTTAAAGCTGGTATTACTCTAGCACAGGGGTGTCAAACTCATTTCTATATAGGGCCACTTTGGTGTCATGAAGTCATTTAAAGGGCCGGTTGCACGTGTATAGAAGATACTTTTCATTTCATAATTTCATTCCAGTTCACATAGAAGTATAAAAAATGCACAGTAACATAAAATTAGCAACCTTAGGCCCAGTTTATACAGTTTATCTGCAAAAATAGTTGATATTGGGGTGAGTTACACTTACAGGAGGCACAGATTTAGCCACTTTATAGACTTTAAAAGGATATATGCCTCTACTTTATGACATGATGCCTTTTTTTTTTTGGCTCTTGGAGGGCCGGATTATTTACCTTGACGGGCCGGATTTGGCCCGCGGGCCTTGAGTTTGACACCTGTGCTCTAGCATTTAGCATAATGTAACAATTGTAACAAATATAAATGAACTAAAAGTGTAAAGATGTGGTCTGATTTCCGATAGGTGTAATCTGATAGACAGAAAAAAAAGGTTGTGTGTCTTTTTTCAGTATGGAAACGTCCTTTACTGTCCCACGGTGTGGAAATTTGGGTTTTGCAGTCTGTGTAAAGTGCTGGTTTTAGCTGTATACGTGCAATTTGGAGGAGTGTGCGCTGCTTTCTAGCTGGGAGATCTATTCAACGGAGAATGCAGTGTCTTGATAATGTCACAATTTATTTTACCACCTATAATACTAGACCCCATGAGGGATAAAGCAAGTAAGAAACTGGATGGATGGATGGATGGAATACTAGCACATGGTTGTTTCTATTATAGCACTGGAAATTAGGTACAAAAATGATAATAACAGGGAAAATAGTGGGATGTTTTCTAAGTTGATTCAAAATCGACCAAGAGCGAAAAATCCAGTTAAAAAAATCATAGCTAAAGATGAACATGTAACCCAGAACTTTCATGTTTTGATGTTTTTGTTGCTCAAACCTTTGTATAAGAATAATAGCAGTGAAATCTTGCTGTGACGACAGTGATGTCGGAGGACTAAAACAGGATAAATGTGCTCAGAACCTGAAAAGCCGTCACAATAATTAAATTTTTTAAATAAAACTACTGGTACTGATGGAAGTTACTTACCCTGTGCTTGTGTGTGCAAGGGAGGGCCTTTAAAGGCGCTGAATTTGTTAAAATTCAGTTTTCCTACCAATCAGCCACCCACTATGTGCCGCGCTTGTAAATGAGATGGCAGCCAAACACAAAATACAGTCGCTCATTTTAAAGTCAATGAGGAATAAAAAGTAAAGTAGCTGTCACAGCTTCTGTCTGTGTCATGCTGACTGGCCTCTCCATTCATTATATTAATAAGCTGAATATGTGTGTGTGAGAGAGAGAGAGGGAGAGAAAATAAAAGGACAAAAGCAGAAAGAAGCTAAACACGTGAACACGTTTTTAAAGCTCTGGACCTGCTGCCTCCTGACTCTGCTTTTCAAACGGGTGGCCTTTTTGTCACCATCGTGCGCCGGCTGAGAGCGGCCAGAGAACAGACACAGCATATGGTCTCCTCCTAACCTTTTCCGACGCCTCCTGCGGCGCCCCCCTTCTCTGGTTTTTTTGAGTGGCTGCGACAAACCGGCTGCCCCGTCGAGAGGCAGCAGAGCGTGCGTCAGGGCCGCTCCTCCGCTAACGCGCGTTAGCTGAACTTTGCTGTCACTGGAGGGACGGGTTTCAGGGTGAAAAACCTTACATAACTCGGTGGATAAGTCAGACGTAAAAGAAACGCTTTGAAACTCAAAGCCACCCCCCCACCCCCTCGTTCCTCTGAGTCTGTCAAAATTTGCTGTGCAAAATGGCTTTCAGTCACAGCGAGGATGCCTCCGGGGCCCCTGGGAACTTTCAATAGCCGCCCGGACAGCAGAGCAGCACGCTACGAGGAGGATTACGCGCTCCTATTTAGCTCCGCATTGACACGCGGTGCATATGAAAAGTTTTTTTGAGGGCATATTGTTCTGTTTTGAAGGATTAAAAATGGAATGGAGCAGATGCCGTCTTGCCTCAAGTGTCCAGGCCGCTGTCGGTGATAATCCTGAGGGGTTCAGGTGCAGGAATCTGTGAATGCCTCTGTGTGTGTGTGTGTGTGTGTTTGTACGGCTGTGTCTTTCACATCTTCTCATGTATATTTTTTGAGTTGTTTGCTTTTCAGACCCCCCCTCCTCCTCTCCCCTCTCCTCCGCTCCCCTCCGCTGTGCTTTTCATCCTTGAACAACACGTCAGTCAGGTGTTCTCCGAGGACTACAGAGCGAGGAAGGAAGAGAGAGGTGTGGGGACAATGAGAAAGAGGCGGAGAGAGAGAGAGACAGACAGAATAAAAAAATGGGGGAGGGGAGATGGGATTTCTGAAAGACTTCTAACTTCCAAGCTGACTGTCATATAGTTGTGCTTGCCAGAGGGGAGAGCACCTTTAAGCATACTGGATGAGAAACGATGTGGAGGGACTACAAAAGCAAAGTAATACATAATAAGCAGCACTGAGTCTGCAGTGCTCTGCCAGCTAACCTACATGAGATTGGCGTGGAGCAGAAAATTTTGGAAGCGCTTAAAATGTCAGCAAAGGCCTTGGACTGAAAAGGGCTTCGCCTTTTACGGCGCCCCGTAATGAGATTTAGACGGAGCGCATGCAGTTGTTGGTTCGGGATGATCGCCTTGACACGTGGATTTCCATAGAGATGAGGAACGACGACAGGAGGAGAAACCAACACATATCTTAGTGATGACTAAATATAAAGCTGTAAGCACCATAAGCAAATACGCGTCTCTGTTCGCAGCCTTTGATGAACACAATGAGGCGAAGATCACAGAGACAAGTATTGAATCATGTTGCTGTTTCTTCTGTGGCACCACTCGGGCCTTTGACTGCTCGCTACCCTTATTAAACCCAAGAGGATTGTGTTTTTTTTTTTTTTTTTTTTTTTTTTTAAGAACTCTGGCCTTGATCCTAAAGGAAAATCTAGAAACATGCTGCTGTTTGAACACAACGTCCCGTGGTTTGTTTTGTTGCACCACCCAGAGCTCAAACATTGGCGTATTTGAGCCTGCATTGACACGCAGCCAGGCGCGTTTTTTTTTTCTTTTTTTCCCGTGTGCCAAAACTAACTGCATCCTCGCAGGGATGGAGCGCGGGGAAAGTGCTGCTCGTTTTGTCCTTTTACTCACAGAGCAGAGCAGGTCACGCCGTCGCCGTGTTACGTTTTAGTGCTCGGGAATTATCGGAGCGTCTGAGCTCAATCTTCCTCTTTAGTTAAGCTTGTAGGTGTCTGCTCTGCTGATCATAACTCGGTAATCAGCGACCGAACCTGAGCAGGAAGAGTAATGGGGTTCTCTGCATGCTTCCTACATCCAGCTCCCCCTTTTAAAATGCAGGCCGGCTCCTTCGCAGTCACTTCATTATGTAGAAATGATAATTATGCCCCCAATGGAAGCTGGCTTCACCAACATGGACCACGGCCCTCGTTCAGGTCCACTGGCAAGCCGGTCCTGACTGTCAACAGGATGTATTTAGAGGGCCTCGCTGAACTATTTTTACACATTGTGTGTTGTGTGATGTCACAGCCTCAAACAATACGTTTTATTGGGATTTCAAGCAAAAGGACACAAAGCAGTGCATAACTGTGTATGTGGATTTTATGGCTTTCAAGATTCTTTACAGATGAAAATCTGTGTGGCTAGCATCGGGATTCAGCCTTTGGTAAAAATCGATGGCAAGAATCCTTATAAGGATTATTTATTCACCGAGAACATTAGTGAATAAACAGCCAAAGACAAAAGGAACACAGCAGACAGGTAAAGGAGAGTTTTGCAGATGTTTAACACAGGTTTAGGATGGAAAACAATATGCAAAGCGCATGCACTGATTTGCAAAACGTATTCCCAACTCTTTTTTTTCACATTTTGGGATTTAGCAACCAGATATTGTAGTATTTTATTAGGATAGGAAATCATACGTGGCCTTTATTTTTTCTTAAAAATGTAGAAAAATAAAATAAAACAAGCCTTCCAAAACATGGCACAACTGCAAACCTACCAGGACCGTCAGGCACAGCACTATGTTTTGTTTTACACTTCAAGAATCTTTTTGGAAAGGTCAGAAGAAAAGAAGATGCTAAAGAAAGCCTCAAGATGTCATATTTCAACTTTGAGTTGTCAGATGAGAGAAAAGATTGTCTTGTTTTTTTTTTCTTTTACCCAAATGCAAAGCATGGTGTTTCTTTAAAAAAAAAAAACTCCAGATTCCCTGAAGAACATTATCTAGACTGTGAAGCACAGTGTTAACAGAATCACACTGTGGGAATGCTTAGCTACAGCAATGAACAGGTAAACGAAACACAGGAGAATCCTGGGGGGAAAAATGGTAGAGGCTATAAAAAAAATTAGACAATAACCCTAAATACACAGCTAGAGCTACAAGGTTTTAGATCAGGGCTTCATCATGTGTTAAAGCGGCCTAGTCAAAGTCCAGGTCTGAGCCCAATCAGCAATCTGCAACTTGACTTGAAAAAAAATTAAGGTTTATGGTAACTTTGTGTCCAATTTGACTGAACTGGGGCCATTTTAAAAGAAGAGTGACCAAATACGTAGTGTTTTGATGTTGAAAGCTATTAGACATGCAGAACCACAAAACATTTCCAGGTGGACGAACGGCTCTACAAAAGGACTGTACAAACTCAGGGGGGGGGTTAGGGTTAGATCTAAATGTGCACCCCGGTTCAGATTTTAATTAGTAAAACTGTTAAAAGCCACGTGTCACTCTTTGATTTCCACAACGTTGTGATAGCCTATCGCAATTAATTACCCAAACAGAGAAGTTGTGGCTTTAACCTGGCATGGCCACCCCTGGCCACCCCCTGGTGGCGCCCCTGCTCAAGAGGCATAAGCGCTCCTGCAAGCCACTGTGTTCATATCATGTATTAGAGAGACAAAAAAAAGGAAAAATTTAGCACCCCTGCTGTAAAGGCGTCTTACACAACTTCCCTCTGAGGAGGAGCCGAACAGAAATCTTTCAGATTCACGTTTTTCCTTTTGCTTTATTTAACATCACAGGACAAAAGGGAGAAGATTGTAGAAAGAAAACAAGGATGCATTTAAGCCCTTCAGTCACAACGCAAAGACTCTGAACTTGCACGCAATGAAACTCATGTTGAGTTAATGAGCACATTAGAGGATAAATGGCCACTTAGTTCTGCAGCAGATTTTCAAGTGTGCTACAGGGAGAACGGGCGAACACGTTTCAGGACAAATTATCGCTCCGCCGTCTAAAACCTCGCAGAGTAGACGGCGCATTAGGGCCCCGACGTAAACCCGTGCAGAGGGGTTTAATGAAACTGAAGCAGAGCTCACTGTTTAAAAGGGCTAAAAACAGAAGCCCAAAGTCTTTCTCTATTACTCATTTCCTGCCCTACCTCTGAACCGAGGCGTTTGCTTGGGAGGAAGCGGAAAAAAGCGACCCCGGCTCCGATTGTTTGTCAAGTCAGACGGGTTTGTGTGCTTTCCCTCTCCCTCCCGGGCGACAGTAAGGGATTTGGTCGAGGAAATTCAGGTCAGACACACACAGATTAGTCAGACCCGGTCCGGCCAGATAAACGTCCAACATGCTGATTAGATGACGCTGTTCGTGATTAAAAGATGAAAAAAAGAGACCAAGGCAAAGTTTATTTCTTTTTCTTTAAAAAGTAACGTGTATTATATTTGTTGTGTAAGGATACAGTACAGACACACAAAACAACCTGTGAAGAAAAAAAAAAATCCACAACAGTAAAAAAAAAAGTGGAAAAAAAAAAAATACATGAAAGGAATATCAAATGTTTTTGTAAATATAAATGAGGCGGCTGGGTTCATTTTAAAATGAGCAGATTTAAACTATCCCTGAGATGTGGTCGGACTGGAGAAAATGCCATAAAAAGGACAATTAAGAGTCAACTCTTTAGGGGGAAGGGATTTACTTCAAAGCCTTCCTAAATGATGCGGTCAAATGGGTCCAAAAATGAGAAAGACAAAAAAAAAAAAAAAAAAGTCTAGGAAGTCATGTAAGAATAATAATGGTGTAAAAAAAAAAAAAAACAGTTAATTAAAAGAGCCTGAAACCACAACAGTCACGTTCCTTGTGTCCCTTATCGTCAATAATCAAAGTGTGCGCAGCTTTACTGAGTTTTTCCTCCGACAAAAGGGAAGCATTTGGAGTTTCATCAGTGCTGTTTTCTTTGGCCGAGCTGCTGAAGAAGAAGTTAAAGTTTCTGCAATCCTATCTGGGAAAGCATAGCACTTATCACACGGCTCAATTTCCAATTCCCTCACAGGTACAAACACACACACACACACACACACACACACACACACACACACAGAAAGAATACTAAATGAGGCCGCAGCACAAAACAATCTCCCAGACAGAGCCGGTGAAAGAAAACAAGGTGGACAAAAAGGAAAGACATCCATTATAATGTGAGCTTAGAGAGAGAGAGAGAGAAATAGGTGTAACTATTCATATGCTCCTTAAAGAGGGAAGAAACAACATGTTTCAATCCATTAAAGGACTCCTCGCTCCGTGCAGGCAGAGGTGGCTGCCTCCATCACATTAGCTGGAATGGAGAGGCTGCCCGACAGAGGCGAGCTCCGGGCCATTACGCCACCCCGGAGCGAGGAGCAGTAATTGCGGTGGGAGAGCTCAATCAGGCGCCGTGTTTGTCTCTGTGATCATCTCTGTACCCGGCCTGGTCCTCCGAGCCCGTCTTTCAGCCGGCCGCTCACGAGGAGCCGCCTTAGCTCAGACCTGGCCGGTTCTGATCGACCAAGCAGGCTCCGACGTCTAGAGATTCCCCGACGGGGGAAAAACTTTGCACCTGGTGTGAGCTTTTCCTCGCAGCGGCTCTTCCCGACCGGACGGCCGCGCAGCATCCAGAGCGGCGTTCTAGACAATCGACAATGTGCGGCACAAACACATCCCCTCTTGTTTGTAGTGCCTTCCTGTGACTCACGCACATTACGTCTGTTGTGGTGGCCAGAAAGCAGACCATTTGCTGTCAACAGCAGCCTTTTTGGGAAACAAACGTCTGGTTTCTCCTCTGAATGCATTTCAGAGCGGAGGAAAACGCCGGCTAAGCAGGATTACCCGACTTGCTGTGCTTCACAACGGCGAAAGAACGAGAAAAAACGGTACAGCGCTTGTTCAGAAATGAGTGCAAAAACTACTTTTGGAAGAAAAACAAAAATCTTTAGCTCAACTGTTCCTCTCTAGGGGCGCGTTCTCTAAAGAGATCTAGCAGAGGTGAGGCCTGTGCCTTGGTTTACACGTTTTTAATGAAAGGAAAGCAAAAACTAAAAATCGGGCTGTCAAGGCACAGTTGTCATGTATACTAACAAGAGCGTAAAGTTTTTACATTCATTTATGGATATATATATATATATAAAACAAAAAAGAAATGAGCTGTATGTTTAAGCTGTTAAATACAGAAACAGTCTTTGGACAAACTCGGTGAGGGAACGTCGGTACGGCGACATCCACAAGCCGGCAACACGTGGAGAGGGCAAATGTTTCCCGATTGTCACCTTTACAACAAGAAACAAACGAGAAAATCCAACAACATGCGCCGACGACGCAGAGGTAGGACGAAGGGTCAGAGGTTCCCGTCGTCCAGCATCTTGTTGACCCCGTTGCAGATCCTCTGCAGGTGGGCCCTGTAAACCTCGGAGGGCCCGTACAGAGCCGCCAGGAAGTCGCAGTCGGCGAAGTGGTTGAAGACGTGGTTGACCCGCGAGTGGCTCTTGGCGGTCAGGTGGCGGCGGATGGCCTGGTGCAGGAGCTCGCGGCAGTCGTTCAGGATGCCCGCCATGACGCGGCGGTCGAAGGTGAACTCGATCTGGTGGAAGCTGACGGCGGTCATGGCCAGCGTGTGGACCTTCTTCCTGCGAGGAGGAGGAGGAGGAGGAGGAGGAGGAGAGCGGCTGTAAGTTTCTGCACCAGCGCAGCGGCAAGAGTAAAAAATAGAAAGTGCTGTCTTGTGATTTTTCTGGAGGAAACTTTCACTGCCCCCCCCCTCCTTCCCCAACACAGCACTGTCCTCCACGCTAATACAGATCCCTGTTTTCCAGACTGTGCATTTATGTCAGCTTCATAGGCCTCTGACTTTCACTGTTTTAGTGGAAAATATACAAAAGGGATGTAAACGTCAATTTCATTAAGCTGCTTCCATCAGCACACGAAGAACAAAACCCACTCCACTGCAGGTTTTCTACGCAAGGTTCGTCGACTCCTGAGAAACAACGTTGCTTTAAGTCGGAGGTTTTCAAGTCAAACGGCCTAATAAAACACAAACCGGGGCATTTAACCCGAGCTGGAAAACGAAGACAGGTTATACCCCGTGTGGATGAGGAAGTTGCTGAGAAGAAGAGAAAGCAAATTAAAACACCTCCGACAAATAAAGTTCAGCCATATCTATTAATACTGTATGCCAGGGAACCCTGAAATGGGAACCATGTCACTTTGGGCTAACGGTGAGCCTGTCAATCAGCCAGTGACCATGGTGAGGACATGCTTACTCAGCATTTTGAAGGCTTGTCCTGTTTAAACGTCAGGCGTTTAGTCTGCTGTCCTCCTGACTGCTAAAGGGAGCGAGATAGATCCAAAAATCTGTCTGAGGCTCCCCTTTAGGAACAAGACTGTAGCAGTCTGGCTAAGGGATTTAGAGAGGTCTCTAAACAATCTCTGTAGGACAGCCAACAGTTCAAGGTCTGGCCGTCGGAGCGAGTTCACCTCTAATGCTGACTGCAAGATGCTAAAAGGCGTCTTCAGAGGCCCTAAAATATCTTCACAGACTCCAAAGCAGATTCTTGCTCATTTTTGATATGAACGTGCATGTCTGGACATTCAGAACGAGGCTGCACAGGTTTAACTCTTGATGAGAATTGTGAAGGCCAGACTAAAGTTAGCCTAAGATTGATACTTGTTGCACCTTCCAGTAAAACAGTTTGTTTTGAAGGCTAACCAAGGCTAACCAAGGCTAAGAGCTCCCTGGTGGTCTAGTGGTTAGAATTCGGCGCTCTCACCGCTGCGGCCCGGGTTCAATTCCTGGTCAGGGAACATAATTTATGGGGGGAAGTGGTGGCCAAGTGGTTAGAGCAGCGTGCCTGCGCTCTGAGAAGGATGCAAGTACCCGGTTCAATCCCCACAGCCTGCACTCTGGGTCCCTGAGCAAGACCCTTAACCTCTGATCACTTCCCAGGCGCCGCCCACTGCTCCCCAAGGGGATGGGTTAAGATGCAGAAGTGAATTTCTCCATTGTGAGATCAATAAAGTTCTATTATTTTTATTTTTATGTTGTGAAGTGCGTTTCTCAATTAACTGGGTTGCAGTTCTATCAATTTATTGACACGGACCTCCAGTCCCTTCACTGCAAAAACTGATCTAAAAACAAGTAAAATGTTCTTAAAGTTAGTGTATTCGTCCTTGATTTGAGCCAGTAAATAAGATTATCTGCCAATGGAATGAGTATTTTTGCCCCTAAAAAAGGATAATTAGACATACTGCACTTGAAATAAGATGATGTAGATGAATTGTTCCTGTTTTAAGTGGGAAAATCTTATTCTATTGGCAAGTCATCTTATTTACCTGCTCTAATCAAGGACAGATACACTCATTTAAAGAAAATGTTACTTATTTTTAGTTCCGTTTTTGCAGTGTGTTGCTGCACCTAAAGTTGAACACGATGAACCCTGCGCTTCATGCTTCAGTTTCTGTCAGTCACCAGTGGATAAAGAAACAGGATCAACGATCAGATTAAAAACCTTATGCATATTTGACCCTTTCACTTCAAATCGAACCCCTCAAAGGAAAACTTGTCCTCCAAGTTGAAGTTGGGCTGTGACTGTCCACCAAAAATGTAACCCTTGGCTTCTGAGAAGGATTATGGCCACTGCTGTCTGTATTTCTTGTAACGATGGCACTAGAACTCAAGGCTCTCGCTGTGTGGGGTTAAAGATGAAGGTGCAGCTTGGACTATAATTTTTCTATTTATTTTCTCTCATGTTTGTATCCATGTTTACATGTACGAATGCTGTTCTGAGAGGTTGGATGAAGAAATTAAGCGTCAAGTATAACAGGAGTATGGGGATAAAGTTCTCTGCCAACTTTCTGCAACATGACTAATAGTTTTATTCCGTTATTAGCCTCACAAAGGAGACCTATGAGTGTGTTTAACTGCTGATTTGTTTGTTACAAAAGTCTATTTGATAAAAAAAGAGAATGTATCAGTTTTTTTTATAAACCCTGCAAACTTTAATCCCACAGCAGAGGCCATCAGAGCTGAGGCTGAAAGAGAAGCAGGCAGAGTAAGCTAAAAACTACCTGCTTTCCCCCTGCGTAAATACCAACATACCTTCGAAACTGGGTCTTCAGCGCTGCAGGAAGGTTTGCAGGCCTGCTGTGCTTCCTGTTCAAACCTGATAACGGCAATATGCTGGTGGATGTAACGCTAACATTAGCATAATGGTATTTATTCATTAAATGACTTTGTTCCATAATGCAAAAGCAACCGAGAATAAATACTGTCCGCTGCTTGTCCAACAAATGAAGTCAATAGGAAAATAAAATCAACAGAAACCCAGTCAACTGCCCGACATACAGTATTTTTTACAGCAGGGGTCGCAACATGATTTGGTGCTGATGCGCTAAAATAAGCATTTCTTTATTTGTGAAACCGATACCAAAGTATAACCTTACAACATGCTCAACATTCTTCAAATTAACACAAGGGGAAGGCTTCACTTTTTTTTGTAGGAGTTCTTAAAAAAAATACTACGTTATTCTCATAATTTTACGACTTTATTCTTGTAATTTAGCCCCCCCCCCCCCAAAAAAAAAAAAAAAAAAAGAAAACAGTAATCACACCTGCCGAAACGGGGTCACTAGTCTGTGGCTCTGTTATTTTGGGGGTTGCAGACTGAGAAGGTTGGCAGAAATATTCACAACCATATTTTGTTACAAACACAAGAGCTGAGTATTTTTTAATCAGGATTTTATATGACTGATCATAAAAAAGTAGTGCATAATGGTAAATTGCCTGTACTTGTATAGCACTTTATCAATGCTTGAGGGCCCCAAAGCATTTTACACTATATTCAGTCATTCACCCACCCACCCATTCACTTACACGCTGGCAGTGGTGAGCTACGTTGTGGCCACACCTGCCCAACAAATCTGACTAGAGTTGAGTTGCTTAGCAAGAAGAATAGAATAACATTGAAATTTGTAGATATGCAAAGCTGGTGGACATGCCCTAACCAACTTGCAGCTAAATAAAAATTGCACCCAACAGCAAGATTGAAAACAACTTCTTGCTTTACTTTGCGGTGATATTTCACATTAGCTCCCAGTAAACAAAGATTACGAGAATATAACCAGAAAAACCTTCTAATGGTTTCTAAAGGGAATATTTTCCATCTCACCTGAAGTTTTCCACCAGGATCAGCTCCTCGCTGTTGAACTGGTTGTTTCTGTAGAGCACTCCCAGCTTCACCACCATCTTGATCAGGTTTTTGATGATCTTCTGGGACTCCTTGCGGTTGCGCGTGTACTCCTTGGTCACGCGGTACAGCTCGTCCAGCACTTCGCTGCTGGTGTCGTCTATGAAGAGGTTAGCCATGCTCTTGGTGGCCATCTTGCTCATTAGCTTCTTCTGTGCCTGTAGGGCCAGGCTCTTGGTGCTGAAGGAGTCCATGGTCAAGTCTGGGTCAGGGGAACAGAGCAAAAAGAGACGACAGCACCTTGGTTAATGGTTGTCCCCCCCAACAAGTTATAGCTCAGATTACAGGACGTGCTTATAAAAGAGGATGTTTGTTCAATGGCGCTCTGCAGTTCACACAAAACTAGTAACTACAGCAACCTTTTAACCAAACATCCTGTTTGACCGTGCATTCCCATGGTAGCCTGCGACGTGTGAGGTTATTGCAAATAACGTTTACACTGATAGTGTTTTAACTGCAGGGCCAAAAAAAACTGCAGGGCCAAAAAAAAAAAAAAACGTCTTTTTATCAGATAATGAGCCGAGGCAGCTGCCAAATTAGTGCCAGCACCCCTCTGGCTCGGTAGTTAAGAGAGGAATGTGTCATCACGAGTGCGGGAGTAACGTCGCTCAAGCTGCAAGCAGGCAGGGCAGCAGGTGTAATCTGGACGTCTAGTCCGCCCCAAACCCGTCCAGGGAGCAGGGTGTGTACGTGCTTGCGTTTAAAGCGAGCTGCAGATCAGTCCCCGCATGCGCCGGGCCCGACTTTAAGTGTGATTCTTTGTGTTTGTGTGCCAAGTGAGGTGACTCAGTGACAGGCTGCGCGCATGATAAAAGCCCGTGAATGGTGGGAGGTCATGGGGGCCGACGGCTTTCACAGCAGGTTTACACATTCCTCTTTTCAAAAGGAATAAAAAAAAAAAAGAAAAAGAATCCATTTTTCTTTTTAACCTTTTTCGAATCTCCCTGCATCACCTGGGAGGATGTGGAAAAATAACAGAAACGTGTTTATTTTTCCCCCCGCAGCCGTACGATGAGCTTAATTTCTAAAAACACTCGTTTACATAAATACCACATAAACTGGATCTGCCCATAGGGAGAGAGAGGAGCTGTAATTTCACATTAAAAACATTTCTTTCCATTTAAACTCTGTATGTTCTTGAGTCCATGCATACTACTCAACACAGGTGCATATCAATAAATCAGATTATCATGGTAAGTTGATTTATATTACTTCATTCAAACCCCTAAATTAATATAGCATATTAGAGTCAAGACACTCAGTGATCAAGTGTAAGAGTTTACTTTTGATGAATACAGTTAACAGCTTTTAAATTTTAACTTCACATAAGACCAATAAAATATTTTTTTATTATAGAAATGTTATGTCAGTGTTACGGTTCACTCAGTCACGTGGAAAACTGCTGACTTGAGTCTCTGACACCCTCCACACTGCAACCTGGCAGCCAGATTGATAACGTGTAGCACTTCATGTTCTGCACATCATCATCAGTGCGGGACTGCTCCGTTTGGGCAAAGGAGGGTCGTTTAGCAGAACTCTCCGAGCTGATTGGGCGAAATGACACCTAGTGCCCGCCTACCAAAGGTTGGTTTTAGCCAATGACGGTATCAAATTAAAGTCACGAGGAAGCACAGCAAGGTGAGCCGGTCGAGGCACTTCTTGCTGTTCTATCAAAACGAAATTGTGGATTCTTACAAAACAGATGCGGTAGCAGCAGCGACACGTGTAAAAACTGCGTGTTTTTAATCTTTAATATCCACTGATGCCACCAATATAATCATGATAGGATTTTTTTTTTCAATATCGCCCAGACCCATTTTCCACCAGCTGTAAGGTAGCTTGAAATAAATGACGTTACATGTTAGCATTTACATAAAATTAGCTTAAGTTATTGAATTACTGATGAACAAATGTTTTAACGATTGTGTAATTCATCAAGATGCACCTGCAAGCGTTAAAACAATGCGACTAAACATTTTGTAGCCTTTTCAGCGTTCAGCCCTCAACTCCAGCGACTTGGAAAATGAATGGAAATAGTCCGGTAAGGAAACTCTGTTTGTAGCTGCCCTACTATTTACTTAGATGCATTTTGTTGCTTTTTTTTGTCTTTAATCCAACCTTCCATCTCCAAGTTTTAATCATGTTTATTTATGATTGTGTGCATGGCATTACAAACCAGGGCATAGGAGACATCAGCAATGTGCTGTGTAGTTATTTAAAGGGATAGATCAGCTTTTACGAATGAGCTTTCTGTACTTATCAGTAGTGGGTAGCTTATCTGTGGTAAACAGAAGTTTTATCACAGGGAGTTTGAAGAAAGAGATGCATTCTCATAGCAAAGGAAGGCTTGTAGTCAGTTTGGAGCTCCTGATAGGGTGGATTCAAGCCAAATCATCTCAAAACTAAAAAAACAGGCATCCAACATTATATTATAAAATGGACTCTTTCTACACTGTGGCATATGAGCATTGTTTAGTTTGTCGCCGTTTCCTCAACACGAACAACATCCGTGCCGCTAGACTGCTGAGGATGCTGATTATATCGGTCTGGCTGATATTATGTGCAGAGGGAGAGCTCTGCAGAAAAGAGGGCAGAGAGACAAAAGGGACCATGCTACTGTGGAAACTGTGGAAATGAATGCAATCTACCTTGGGTGCTGATTCAAACTGCGTTGCGCTGCCATCACAGTCTGGCTGCTATTCCTGCCCCGAGTGGAAAAGGGACAAGGACACAACCTCACGGTCTATTACGCTGGGATACCGGCGCTTCACTGAGTCTGTATCAGAGAACATTCAGCAACTCTCTCGGCTACATTCCCCTGTTTTAAAGGTGCTTTTTTTAGTTCCTAAAGCTTCCTATGCTGCATTATACAACTAGTATCATTAAAACTATTAAGGGAACATGCATACCGTATGGATATTGTGATAACAGTACATTGGCAATAGCCCTAGCAAACACCATTATAACCCTTTCATGGGAACCCAGGGACAGTTTCTACTTAACCTTTTTTTATATTGTTTGACAATATAGAAACAAACACCACCACAAATCGTAACAAATGATTTTCAGAAAGCACTAAACAGCCTATCCTATCCAGCCAATACCAAGATATCAAACTAAATGCTTCACCCCACAGGAATAAATAAATGAATGAATGCATGAAAAAAAAATAGAACGATCAGTTGGGGATTAAGACAAACTGGACAATAAAGCAATAACATTTTGCACCTTTGTTTTAAAGCAATATTTTACTCTTAGCAACGTTTCCTCTGCCTGAATGTTATATTAAGTATTTGCCAGAGTCCCAACTTGGATCTGACAGAGAATGTGTGGACTGAGCTAAAGATTAGGGTGATGGCAAAGAGGCTTTCCAACCCTTCCAAAGACTTTTTAGCTCATCCTCAGAATCATCAGCGGAAACATGCAAAAATGAAACTCAAATAAAAGAAGGGTCTGATTGCTCTAATGCCAACAAAGGGGTTTCCATTGGTTGACAGAGGTATTAAATATTTCTAACAGGTCTTTTTTTATGTAAATGTTAAAAAAAAACGATTAGAGGAGTGGGGCTCTTTCCATTTAAGAAGAATAGGCCTTCATGCTATAAGAGAGCAAAAACCCACCAAATTTTACTACACCCATTACAGGAGATACGCAAAAGGAGCATTTTTGGCTCGCATCATCTGTTTTGACTGGGGAGTATAATTACACAAAAACAAAAAACAAAATCGACTCCCATCCTGTTGGTCACAGTGACATAGAGGCATAGCACGTTTGCATCTGTAAAGTTCTGGCATGTGATTGAAATAATTACAACGCTTTCTCAAAGGAAAAACTGACAAAGTCATACAATTCATCTCATTTTATATCTTGATATGTAATTGCAACTGAAACTTAAAGTGCATCCGTTCCTTTGTTAAATAAACAATGCCTATCCCAAGAGTGAGGAATTTGGGGAAGTGACGAAACGCACACAGATATAAAGGAAACACTTCTACTCCTCAGGGGGGGGAACTGAAAAATAAATCAGACGCGACAGTCGGATCCGATTTCCTTCCTTTTAGCGACTCAGACGTGTGAATTATTGGAAAATGTCACCGCGCAAAAAAAATAAAAACTACGAAGCTGCGTTTAAGTAAGTGTCCCATTGACATCATGATAGAGAGTTAATCTTTACGTCTCCGCATGAAAGGGGCCCTAAAGATTAATTGAGCATAAGCCCAAAAGGCCGACTGTCGATCCTCTTGCAGGGCCGTAATTACAAATCCAAAGCAAGAAAATGGAGCTATGAGATTTCCCAACTGGGGTGAGTTGTGAGTTTTTTCTTCCCCCTCACTGTTGATGGAAGTAGAAAGAAGGCAGTGAATCTCCTGCTGCAGTGTCTGACTTTCACTCCTCTCTTTCTCTCCGTCTGCAATGCCTCTCTAAGCATATCAATAAGACTCCTTGGAGAGCGTCAACAGGACGCCTCCCAGAGAGGAGACGCGCGAGGAGAGGAGAGGGGGGGGGGGGGGCGAGCCGAGACTGAAGCCAGGGAGATGAGAGAAAACAAGAGGACGGAGGTGTGTTACACATCAATGCCGACACGTCGTGAAAACGTAGGAGTTGAATGAGAGCTCATTTGCAGAACGCTCCCCGACGCTCGCCGCCGCAGTCCTGGCCTCGTCTCGCGGGCGGTGGCTGCCGGACGCCTAATCGTGTCTCTGGTTTGGCTGATGAAGAGGGATTGCTGGCAGATCCCCCCCCCTGTCCACCGCTTCAACATAACTACCTTAACTGAGCTGCAATCTGCCTCTGATGCAATGCGAGCGAAATGAAAAACAAAAGAAAGAGAGGCAGTAATGACTGGACTGAGAGAAGAAGAAAAAAAATCAGCTTGTCTGGTCTGCCTTGAGAGCAGAATCCTGTTTCAGTAGACTAAAAAAAAATAAAAAGGGGTCTGCATTTACACCTCCCCGTTTTCCTCCCTCTGACGGACACGTATCAGTTTTGAGAAGTGCTGATGGATAATGGACCACTTTCTGAGATTGGAGAGAGATTTCACAGCGCTCATTAAATTCCACTCTCGTCAGGGACCGGAGCCATCATACCCTGTCAGCTGTGTAGCCTGCCGGCGAGCAACAGACATCAGGGCCCGGGGAGAAAGGGAGGAGAGGAGGTGGCGTGTTTGCCTGTCAGGGTTTGTGTATACAAACAGTTCAAATATGGAGGGGAAGTGTACAAGCCGAGCCACTCAGGAGAAACATTGAGGGGGCACGTCAAGGTTTTGCTAGCCATCCTGTTATTAATATTATTATTATTATATTACTGAAGAAAACCCAGCAATCTCTAAAGAAGAAATGCTCTTTAGTTGCTATAAAGAACCATAAAATAAAAAAAAGGAGAGCTACGCAAACGCTCAGCCAACCCGAGAGGTTTCGGCTCTCAGAACGGCTTTTACTAAGCTCTAAAGTCTTAATTAGCTTCTATGGGCTTTGCCTCGTTCGCAGACATTTCTTTTAGGAAAAAAAAAAAAAAAAAGCCGGGAGACGGTCAAATTTAACAGGTTTATAAAACCAAACTCCTCCACCTTCGTCTCTCGAGAATCCGTAACGTAATACTAGGAAGCAGCTGGCAAAAGGGAGACTGTTGATGCTCGCCAAGAGCTCAGGAATGGTAGAGAACAGGGTTTTTTTTTTTTTCCTGTTATATTAAAAATAAAGATCCCAGTGCAACACAGAACAGTTTGAAAGGGAGCAAGAAAAATGTCCAATATGTTATCATTTATGCAGCGCAACTCAAATGGTGCAACATTCGAACATATAAAACAGATTTAGAGAGAGTATAGGCGTTAAAGGAGTGTCCAAGAAGTGCCTCCTCTTAAGGAATCAGCAGCATGCTATTATTGCCACCAGCGTATTGCTTGCTAAAAGTCGAGAGCAGGTGGGTGTAGATCTGTGTGCCCAATGAGACCAAGATATTTGGATGACCTTGTGAGGCGAAGAACGGCAAAGACGTCGCTTTTATTCAGTAATAACAGGGAGAGACTGAAAGCCCGCGTGAAATCCATAAGAACTGGATGATGTCGGGATTATTGATGAATCCTTTTGTCCGTTTGTTTGGGACATCTGGACATCATCTATCCAGAGCTGAAAGGGTGATCCTTGCCCACGAGGCCTGTGTCCTGCCAACAGAGTAGCCTCCTGATACGGTCCATGTGTGCTTGTTTCTCATCCAGAGGGAGCGGGGCTCACTCGCTGCCGTAACACTGCCAGGAGTAAACAGGTGCATCAAAAACCTCCCTCAAAGAGCAATTTCCTCCAACAACCACAGACATTTTTTGCTGATAATATTTATTTTTAAAAACAACATGATGCATGTAAAAAGGAAGAAATTTAAAGTGCCACAAACGTCACCACATTGACATTTTAGACCCGTAGGCAAAAAAAAAAAAAAAAAAAAAAAAACATGTTCCTAGATCTTAAACCTGTTTGGAGGATGTGGTCCCTTCCCAAAACATAGCAGACTGAGCTGAAACCAACAGACTTGTTTTCAACTAAAAGTATGTATAAAGCCACAATATGTGTCTAACAGTCAGGATAAGGTCCAGATGTGGACACACAGCTGTAGAAATGGTCTGAAGAAGGGATAACAAAGGATACTGTTGTATTCACTGCAAAAACGGAACTAAAAATAAGTCAAATTTTCTTGAAATGAGTGTATTTGGCTGCACAGTGGCGCAGTGGGTAGCGCTGTTGCCTTGCAGCAAGAAGGTCCTGGGTTCGAGTACACCCCTGGGTCTTTCTGCATGGAGTTTGCATGTTCTCCCTGTGCATGCGTGGGTTCTCTCCGGGTACTCCGGCTTCCTCCCACAGACCAAAAACATGACTGTTAGGTTAATTGGCTTCTCCAAATTGTCCTTAGGTGTGAGTGTGTGCGTGAATGGTTGTTTGTCCTGTTTGTCTCTGTGTTGCCCTGCGACAGACTGGCGACCTGTCCAGGGTGTACCCCGCCTCTCGCCCAGTGAACGCTGGAGATAGGCACCAGCACCCCCCGCGACCCCATGAGGGATTAAGCGGTTCGGAAAATGGATGGATGGATGGATGGATGGATGGAGTGTATTTGGCCTTGATTTAAGCAGGTAAATAAGATTATCTGCCAATGGAATGAGCATTTAGACCCCTAAAATAAGATATTTAGATATTCTGCCCTCTAAATGTCAGGATGCAGCTTATTGGCTGCATGCTGAGCCTCTCTCCCTCTCTCTTGTTCCTGCGCAGCCTGATCAGTTTCACCTGGCAGGCTGCAATTAACCCACAACTGCTTCCACCTGTTCCCACCGCTTTATCAGACTCACCTCTTTCTGTTCCCGTCGCCGGTCCATAGCGTTCACTCCCGCTCAGTCCCTGCCAGTTTTTCTTGTCAGCTCCGTTCGTACCCGTCAGCCTGAAGACTCCGTTCACCTGGTCATGTTACAGTCAGCCCATAGACTTTCCGACAGTTTTGTTTCCTCCATTATTCAGCTCAGACGTTCAGACCTCCACCGCTCGGCTCAGACGTTCAGACCTCCACCGCTCGGCTCAGACGTTCAGACCTCCACCGCTCGGCTCGGACGTTCAGCCCTCCACTGCACGGCTCGGACGTCCTGTGCTCCACTACTCGGCTCTGAGGTTCTGCTCGCCTCTGCTCAGCTCTGATGCTCTGCTCGCCACTGCTCGGCTCTGACGTTCTGCTCGCCTCTACTCGGCTCTGATGATCTGCTGATGATCTGCTCGGCTCTGCTCGGCTCTGATGCTCTGCTCGGCTCCGATGCTCTGCTCGGCTCTGATGATCTGCTCGCCACTGCTCGACTCTGATGCTCTGCTCGCCTCTGCTCGGCTCTGATGATCTGCTCGCCACTGCTCGACTCTGACGTTCTGCTCGCCTCTGCTCGGCTCTGATGCTCGGCTCCGATGCTCTGCTCGGCTCTGACGTTCTGCTCGCCACTGCTCTGCTCGACTCTGATGCTCTGCGCTCCACGGCTCTGCTCAAATGTCCTGCTCTCCAGTGCTCGGCTCCAGAGTTCCTCCCGGTCAGTCTCTCCACACTCCTCGGGCCAGCCAGCTTCTACACCCTTCACCTCCGTCCGTTGAAAGACTCTGGTCTCATCCTCCATCTTCCAAACTATTCAATAAAACTCACTCATAAGAACTGACTCTGTGTGTGCGTGCTGTGTCCGGGTTCATCCCAGAAAAATATATCATAACACTAAATAAGACTGTGGAGATGAGTTGTTCCTATTTTAAGTGCAAAGATCTCATTCCATTGGCAAATCATCTTATTTACCTGCTTAAATCAAGGACAAATACACTAATTTCAAAAACATTTGACTTATTTTTAGTTCAGTTTTTGCAATGTTGTGGATGTTAACTCTCCATAAAAAGCAAAAAATTATTCATGAAAATGTTTGTAGTAATTCTTTAACTACCTGAAGATAAATTTTGCACATCAAAGAAACTTGGGACCGAAATATAAACCTAAACAAAATCTACAAAAATACATCCATACCACTGTTGATACTTTTTATTTGGTGCCTCCATTTACGAAAAGGGAAACACTCTTGTATCTTTTTTTCATCAATATCTTTACATCCAGTTTTTATTCCCTGTGTGCTGCCCGTTACCCAACTTTCCCAAAAACACTTGAACTGTTCCTACACATTACAGTGTTTTCCAAATTTCCAGTTTTAAAAACATAAGATACAACAATTTAATTGATTTATGGCAGTTTGAAGGCCATACATATGGAAACTGGAAAACAAACAGGTAGACAAAAGGAGTAGAAAAGAGGAAAAGGATGGAAGGCAGGAAGCAAAAGTACAAAAATAAAATGTACGTAGTTATAAAAATAGGTGAACTGATTGCTTAAAGGGCGACTTAACCCGAGCAAAGTCCAGTATCCCAATAAACATTTCCCCTACACCAGGATTCCTTAAGCAGGACTTTAATTATGCACAACTGAACTTTATGTGCTTAAATTTCTTTACAGCCAGACCCGAGGATCCTGCAGATGTGGAGCCGTCAGGTTATACATTTGAGTAACAGTTAAATTAGAGTCCTCTAAACATCCTTTTTTTTTTTTTTTTTTATTTACTGAACTTGTCACTTGTGCGTGCCTCTGCAAGGACCCGTCAAATTCCTGTTACTCTCAAGGTAAAGAAAGCTTAACGCTCAGTGTAAACATGGTTTTCAGAACAAAACCTCGTGCACGCGCGTCGCTGTGAAGCATGAAAGTGGCGAGTCCCAAATCTTAAATGGCCTGTGAAGCGCCCGTGGTTGCAGACAGCAAACCCTGACACGGCGTCTCCGCGGTGTTTAGAGAGGCAACATTTTTTTTGCCAGATCTAAAGCAGAAACAAGACATGACAGCAGAAAGCGTCGCACGGCAATGTGGCAGAATATACAAGTTCGTGCTGATCAGCGCGCGGCAAACATCTGCAGCCTTCCTCACTTCCTCACCGACGGGCCCTCTGCGTTTCTAACTAGAGCAGTTTAGACGGGCTGCAAGCTCACGCGGCCGCTTCCGAGCAGCAGACATCCCCTCACTCAGAAAGACTCGGCGGTCGACTCGTGGAAATGAAGCCAGACATCACACAATGTGTGATGGATGCCTTGTCACAGTCCGCGGGCTTAGGTAATGGAAGCAGGGAGTCTGTCGCCCTACTGCAGGTAAAGACACCCCTGTCAAGTCAGTGCGACAGCCCAGCTGAGCAACGGAGCATAACAAAGACAGGGAAGACAATAAAATAACTTATCTGGCGATTTTCAAGCTAGATGAAAGGAAACTTAATCACCCATAATTAATGCGAGGTCCAGGTCTGCGTTTCTGTCTTTTGCCTCTTAGAGCAATGAGGTGAACAGAGGATCGATAACTGTTAACAGGACGATCGTGTTACCCAGTGTGGCAAAAAAAATATACTTGTTGTCCGCACATACAGGGAAAATGTTTTTAGAAGACGTCAAACTAAAACAACCCCCCACCGGCCAAGAAGTTCATGTGATTTTTGAGGTTTTCCTTTGGTCATTTTGCCGGATCGCACAGAAAGCCACAGCTTGTGGCGTAACATAAACCGGCGCTTTAAAGAGGACGGTTTGAAGCCTTGTTTGTCACATCATCATCATCATCATCATCATCATCATCATACGCGGTTTATTATAGAGTATAGATCAGGGGATAAGGAACGCGGTTATTCTGTTAGAGAATCCCACTAAAAAATGCAAGAGTCCATTAAGTAGTGAACGTAAAACTACTCCCATCCCTCGGAGGCTAATCCTCTAAATTATAAATCGGTTCGAGCAATAGTGCATTTTAACCAAACCGTAAGGACACATTGGGGACAGCACCTAATGCAGGTTTTATGTACATAATGAGTTCTTCTTTCACTACGCCAAACCCCCACTTCATTCATTAGCGCGAGAGCCGTTAAGATTTTCATTGCAGGACTTGGAAACGAATGCAGGCCGGAGCACTCCAAAGTGGACTTTATTTTAGTTTCTAAGTTTATATTTATGTTTATGCATTTGACCGACGCTTTTATCCACAGCGAATTACAAATGAGGATATAATGCAGGTAATTTCAAAGCTACTTAGAAGGGAGAGTTTCAGTCGGGTTCTGTCAGGGGTGACGGTGAAGAAGTGGAGAGCAGGCATGGAGGAAAGTGCACGGACACAGCAGGAGAGAAGGGTAGGGAAGTAGAGCGTAGGTGCTGGGGTAGGAGATGCTCTGAAGAGCTGGGACGCCCCTTTTCTGGTGTGTCGTAGGTCAATTCACCATCTAGGAACAACACAGGAATGACTCTGGGTTCTCTCAAGTGAGTTGTAGGGACCTCTAGCTGACAATCCTAGGTGACTGACTCGTGACATAAGCCTTTGCAAGATCTTTTAGACTGATTAAAGGCCAAACACGCCACCAAGTTGTGAACTAGAGGTTTGATAGCCCAGGCAGGGAGAATGTTGCATTAGTCAAGGCAAGAGACGACCATGCAGGTACATCTCGAAAGATTGGAATATCTTGAGAAACTACTATATTGTTATCACTTATTTCAGAAAGTGAAACTCATCCTGTATAATTAAAGACATAAGAGTTAAATATTTCAAACGTTTATTTCTTGTAATTTTGATGACTATGGCTTACAGGTAACGAAAACCCAAAATTGAGGGTCTTGGGAAAATGTAAACTTTACATAAGCTCCATATGAAGTTATTTTATATTCTGCCTTGTTGGGTCTGGTGTCTTTCATTTTCCTCTTGACAATACCCCATCATTTTTTCTATGGGGATCAGGTCTGGGGAGTTCACTGACCCATCTAGAACAGGAACATGGTCATTGAGGCTGCTTATGGTACTTTTGGCAGTGTGGGCAGGTACAAAGTCCTGCTGGAAAATAAAATCAGCATCTCCATTCAGTTTATCAGCAGAGGGAAAAATTAAGTGCTACAGAATTTCCTGGTAGATGCCTGTGTTCACTGTGGACTGATTGCTTAAAAAAAAAAAAAAAAACAGTGGACCAACCCCAGCAGATGACACCCCAAACCATCCTGACCACTACATCCTACTGTGGAAATTTCACACTGGACTTCAAGCATTGTGGATTCTGTGTTTTTCCACACTTCCTCTAAACGCTGGGATCTTGAGTTCCACATGATATAAAAACTTTAGTTTCATTTGAAAGGACTTTGAACCATTGAGCAACAGTACAGGGGTCTCATTTATAAAACTTTGTGTAGAATCAATACCAAAAGTGTACGTACACCAAAAAAATTAAAATGGCATACACCAAAAATCAACAACTCTGATTTATAAAACCATGTGCGTGCACACCAGCACACAATTTCCCTTTATAGATCACAGCTGTACCTGAACGTTTGCGAAGCAGGTTCCGCCTCATGTTCTGCCCGCTACACGCCAGATTCACCATAAATAGTCAGTGCAAAGCACCTCATGAATGTTGATCTGTATTAAAAATGGGTCAGCTGATTTTTCATGGTGTAATGGCAACCACGGAGTAAAAGCAAATAAACTGTGGGGGAAAAAAAACTTCACAGAGAGGAATTTATTAAATGTGAAAATCAGAGGAAAAAGCACAGATGTTGCCCACATTAAAAGAACTTGTTAAAAAAAGTGAACTTGATTGCAGTTTTACGTTGGAGGAAAGCCTCGTGGAGCTGTGCAAATTCCTCTGAGGCTGTGAGACCAGAAGGAATGAGAGGTGAAGAATCCTCCCTCCAGTTTGGATGCAGATACCGTGGTGTTTAGTCAGTTTTGCTGGGCAAACAAGCCCCAGGACAAGTTGTGTTTTCTGTGCATCCTTATTAATGTATTGATCCAGGTTCATTGCACCCATGAGTCTCCCATTTTTAACCAGCATTGCACGTTTGCAATAAAAATGCACCAATCAATGAGGCCAGGACAGGAATCTGCCTCTGATCAGTGATTCCCAGGTCGCATATACCACAAAATATCTCTCCCACCCACCCACTATTCATTAAAAGAATCAAAAGTAATTATTCCCCCCCCATCTTGAGTCTGAAAATCTATCGAACAACAATTTGTATTCTGATGCAATGTTATATGGTAAATGTTGTACTTGTATAGCGCTTTAACTAGTCTGACGACCCCAAAGCGCTTCACACTACAGTTTAATCATTCACACACACATTCACACCCTGCTGGTGGTGAGCTATGTTAGTAGCCACAGCTGCCCTGGGGCACACTGACAGAGGCCAGGTTGCCATACATCGGCGCCATCCTCTGACCTCCGCCAGCAGGCAATTCGGGTGACGATTGGCCAATTGAAGGATGAACTCCCTAACCTCTATGCCACTGTCGCCCAATAAGAATCAGACAAATGGTTGGGAATTACAGTTTAAACCAGATATGTAAGGGATAATGCCCGACTAGGTGTTCATTATCAGAAACTAATGAACATGGAGGCGTGAACCGTCCATTATTTTCTGATAACGGACACCTTGTCTTTTCTAATTACAGTTAATAAACTTTAATAAGACACCTGCTTTAAGTGGTTTCCAAGGTGTCATATTGTTGGATAATTTTATCTACGCTTTAAACAATTTATAATGTATTCTTCATTGAAAGAAATCCAACCAAATCTCCAGTCAGTTCAATACTTTCCAATTTTAGGTATTAGAACATAAGAAAATCAAGTTCATTTTAGAAATTAAAAAATAAAACATTCTTTGTTTACTGCTGACCGAAGTAAAAACGAAAAAAAAAAATAGATTTTTCTTGATTGAAGTGTACTGAAAGCTTACTGAACCGTTATTTTAAAACCAGAATAACATACCAAACCGTGACGTTTGTGCATTGTTACACCCCCACTGCTAACCTGACTCATATGCCCCAGTTCTGCCTGGAGAAATGGGCCCAAATTCCAGTAAATCTTGTAATTCCCTACTTTTTTTGCTGGATTCAAAACTACCATCTCCATCAAATAATGTACAGGATATATAATTAGCTCCTTTAAATTTGCTATAGCCCTATGAAAATAAATGGAAACAGGATACACATTGGAATTGGCAGGTAAAAGGAAACAGAAATTGCCATCATCCAACTAAAAGGCCTGATTCGTGCATCTCAAATACTCTGCCTTTTCAAAAGGCAAAAAATATATGTTCAATAGTGTTGTTTATTTCAGCCGTGTCTATCCAGTTTAACAGAGCACTTGCTTGAAAAATGCTTGACAAAATTGATTCATCATAACGCGAGGATCCCGTGTTTTTTTTAAGGTTGTGTGCGTAACGTTTGTTTACAAACGGGGAGCACTGAGCAGAATCACAGATAAAGCCTTCTGCATCACCTCAACTCAGCTGTCAAGAGACGATAAAGCTGAGGAGTGACAGGTGAGAAATGACAGGAAGCTGGAAACAGACAGCTTCAGGGATGCTGATAAGAGTCAGCATTAACAGGACGACGGCACAAAAATATAAAAGTGCTGGGGCCACCATAACCAAATGAAAAAAAAAAATGAACGCTTGGGCTGGGACTGTGGAACTTCCCGTGACAGCATCAGAATTGATTGGTTGATGGCAGCAGAAAATGTCACGACTTTCATATTCTTCAGGGATTTAGTAGTCATGCGGATTGGAGCACTGTGACCCCGGGAGAGACAACTCCATCAGAGCAAATCCTCCCTGCTTTAGGATGGAGGGGGATCACAGAACCAGAATCATCCAACACAGCAACAACAAACAGAAAAGCCCTATAATCCACTCGCCGGCCCACTCACTGACGTTTTAAAAGCAGCGCTCATGCAGTTGTCCAACTCGTGTCCGGTCTAACAGGTTAGCACTTTGAGCTGGGCCAGTCACCTTTACAGTTTGTTGTCATTGATTTACCCATCAAAATCATTTGAAAAACTATGTTCATAGAAAGAGTTAATATAGTTAAGCAGAATATTTAGTCACTTAAACTGGAACAAATTAAAACTTTCACATTTATACAGGTGACTTCACCCTATCTCTAAGGCTCTCCCTTAGAGATAGGGTGAGGAGCTCAGTCATCCGGGGAGGACTCAGAGTAGAGCCGCTGCTCCTCCACGTCGAGAGGAGCCAGTTGAGGTGGCTCGGGCATCTGGTCAGGATGCCTCCTGGACGCCTCCCTGGTGAGGTGTTCCGGGCACGTCCCACCGGGAGGAGGCCCAGGGGAAGACCCAGGACACGCTGGAGGGACTATGTCTCCCGGCTGGCCTGGGAACGCCTTGGGATTCCTCCTGAGGAGCTGGCCCAAGTGGCTGGGGAGAGGGACGTCTGGGCCTCCCTACTGAAGCTGCTACCCCCGCGACCCGACCCCGGATAAGCGGAAGACAACGGACGGACGGACGGACTTCAGAATAGTGTCCAGATTTAACCAGCTAATGTGCCGTTTTTGAGTCAGATTAACTGATCTTGTGAGCAAGAAGATTCAGAAGAAGACATTAAAAAACCGAAGCACCATCCGCTATGAAAAGAAACACAGTTGTTTTGATCCCATGATTCTTCATGGCTGCATTTTCCAGCGTAAATCATATACACAAGGTGCACAATCCAAACCAGAGGGAGCAAATATTAAAAAATGTTACCCCGGTTACGGATTTCATCTTTTGTTTTTTTGTCATGTTCTCGGTAAAACTAACTAAGATAGATAACCTGAGTGAATTAAAAACAGCATACTGTATTTACTCTGGTTATTTTTCTAAGCTTAACTCGAACCACACTGGGATACTTTATGAGACAAATGATCAAAGAGTCTTATCAAAAGTAAGCCCTCCAGTAAACTGCTCCAGATGAAACTATAACCAGCCAGAGCAAGACGTGATTCTACTGAAGACTGCAGCAACATTCAGACTCACTGCTTTTCTTTTTGAAAAGGTATTCAACAGAGTTTAAAAAATATGAGCCTGCACAGGGGAAGCCCTGTGTTTTCAGTGAATAGTTGGTTGGGAAATCCCTTCTTGCCTTTTGTCTGCGCTGAGGAACTCTAGTAGTCTAAATGGATTAAACAGTGGGTAGGATGTTGCTCATCCAAAAGCGGAAATCAGCTCACCATTAATTACAGAACAGCATAATGCACTGGCTAAGGTGTCCACATATGAACAGATATCCTGTTTCCCGTCGAGCATAATAGAACCAAATTACTTTACAACAATGGCAGTCCTTAAAGGCAAAGGGTCAGCTCCTTCTTCCATTGATGGCGCGCCACCTGGCTAGAAGCGATGAAGGCTGATAGGGAGGAGATTACTTGCTCCTTCGGTTGAATTCATCGGTCCTAGGTGCAACATACCATTGTCTTTTCTGGTATTTCTAACATTTTGATTTCGATAGCTACATCCAAAAATCAATTAACGTAATTTGAACAATTAGAGGCACTGCTGTCTAAAATATGCGTCAGAAACCATATTTCTAAAGTCATAAAAGCTGCTTTCTGCATATTATCTGCCCGTCTTCTTCTTCATCAAGCTTTTCAATTTTCCTGGCCAGTGAGCTTGCATTCCCAATGACAGCCAGATGATAGACAACACCGGAGTTACCAGATAAAAATCACTCAAACAGCACCGAATCCAACAAAGTACAGAAAGCCAATTAATAGATTTGCTCTCAATGAAATAAATAAAAAAAGCTCAGGAGAAAATCTCGAGAAGATAAACAGTAGTGTAAAACGTAACCAAAGCTGGGCACACCACTTGTTCCCGTTGGACTCTGTGTCACAACGTATACACACACTGAACACGTGTAAGAAGAAAAAAAAACACAGAGAACCTGAGAATTCAGCTGGTGACCTGATTATTTTCCTGTTTAATGAACGCACCAAGCTTATTCAGTATGGAAGCTACTACCAAGTGATGAAACCTAAAAGGTAGCCATTCTTATTACCAATTAGCCGTTTAAAAGGGAGTCTTAAACACAGAGATGTAAGAAGCTATTTAAAAGCAAAATACATTTCCTATGACATGTAAAAATACTCCTTTGGTCGATCCAGGTGGCGAGAGAGCAATTAAGACAGGGAGAGAGCAAGACTTCCAGCAGACAACAGGAAGGTGGAGCAAAATGCAGTAAAGTTAAGTAAAGTTTGTGCATTTGAACTAACTGCTGCCTCACGTGAAACACGCTGGATTTGGAAATACTGGCGGCTTTTTCGAAATCTCCGAGTTAAGGTTAGCATCAGTGTTGTAGTACTCGAGTCCGAGACTCGAACTCGAGTCCGAGTCATTAGCTAAATTTAGAGACTCGTGACTTGACTTGGACTTGCGCACTGATGACTCGAACTTGGACTCGGACTCCTACATTCAGATCATTCTGACTCGGAAGTTGAGAAAAAGACTCAACTTTTTTTATATCATTAGGCTATAATTTTAATATGTCGTTAGAATATTATTTGGTGTATGATTTTAATATCTAAATGTCGTGCCGCGCACGTGACGCCACCATCTCATGAGCAACGCCCCTTGCCGCTAAGGTTGGGCAAACAGTGTGAGAGCGCACGTAGCAACCAGCCATTACACATGCAACATATACAACGATATGACCGACTTTACAGCTGTTAAACTTTCACAAGAGGATGTCCAGGCGCCCATTTTACTGGTAGAACTGTGGAACAACATACCAACGTTCAGCTCAAACGATGGCTTGAGTGTCGAGGGCTCGGAAAGACTGGCCGAGTTGATAGAAAGGTAAGTCGTTGTTTTTCTCCTGCTCGGCGTTCATAGCGTCATTGGCCGTTTTTTTTTCTGTTTGTAGTCACCGTCCAGGAATCGGTATAAATTTTCCGGCCCGCCGAACAATTTAGTCCGGTCCGGTGGCCAAATGCTTAATCATTATCCAACGGCTGTATCTCCTCGCTGCATCGACCGATCCACACCAGATTTGTTGTGAGTCATGGGGGAGGGCTGCCGAACGCGTTTGTGGGAATCGCCCGGTGGACGGGCGAGGAAAATGCGTAACAGCATCTGCGGTGGCGGGCGGACCCCGCCCGCCGGCCGGCACCGCGGCGGTGCGCCAACACCGCCCGCCGGCCGCTCGTAGCCGCGGCGGTGCGCGAACCCCGCCGGCCGCTCGTAGCCGCGGCGGTGTGCGAACCCCGCCCGCCGGCCGGCACCGCCGCGGCTACGAGCGGCCGGCGGGCGGTGCGCCAACACCGCCCGCCGGCCGGCACCGCGGCGGTGCGCGAACCCCGCCGGCCGCTCGTAGCCGCGGCGGTGTGCGAACCCCGCCCGCCGGCCGGCACCGCCGCGGTGCGCGAACACCGCCCGCCGGCCGGCCAGAGCCGCGGCGGTGGCCAATAGGCCGGAGTGCGCTTGGCTGCGAGGGCCGATCGACGCCGCTTGCGGCTTTAACATCCTTCATATGCGGCCTATCAGCGTACCTCGAGTCGCTGTTGCACGTTCCATAACAACAATGTTTAAAAACCATGGTTAGGCGACGTCTTAGACTTGGAAAAAGCAGTAGTTTTACCGAGTAAAACCAAGGGTAACTACAGCGAAAGAGTTATTAGTGCAATGGACTGTTACTGATTCATGTCATACATCACACGTCAATAGTGACTCGACTCGGACTTGACTCAGATGAGTAGTGGACTCGACTCGGACTCGACTCGGATTTTTTTTTTAATGACTTGGACTTGACTCGGACTTGAACACTGGTGACTCGAACCTGGACTAGGACTCAAGGCATAGTGACTTGACTACAACACTGGTTAGCATCGATAAGTTAAGTCCTCATGGTCTGTTCTGCTGCAAGGGTTAGATATGTCCCGACCAACAAAGCTGATTCATGTCCTCGAATCTTCTCCTCAGCATCTCGTCAAGCTCTGCAGAGACCTGGTGAAGAAACACCTTTCCATTTAGGTCTGTTAAACCAGGCAGAGACTGAAAACATGCAGGAGAACATCTCTGATTTACATTCTTCAGAAGGGACACAAAGACTGACGTTTTAGCATCGCAAGTTGTGCTAATCAACAACATAAGATGCTGGAGCCAGTTTAAATTGTCATCTCTGCATTCATTCATCTTGTCTGGATGTTAAACAATAGTAAAACCTTGTTTTACAGCAGAGCAATATGACGTCAAGTTAGCTCCTAAGAATAAAAAATTAAAATACCTTTAGTTTTGTTGTATATGTATATATTTTCTAATTATAGTTCTGAAAAAAAGAAACCTGTATTGGTCACAATCGGTCAAAGATCGTACCCAATACAATCCACCCAACAAAAATAAAAAGATGAATAATCTGCCATAAAACTCTGCTAAGTGCAGATTCGCTACAACCATATTTGCTTTTTCCACCATTAGAGTTCAACTTTCATTGAGTAAAGGACATAAACTACTCAGTCTGTGCCCTGCAAGGCTGCATGTACAACAAGCTGACATGACAGCAGAGACTCCAAATCAAGTCACAATATAAAAAAAAAAAAAAAAAAGTTTGTTTAATCACGATCAAAAGCATTACATGTCTGTAAATTTGTTTCCCTTTCACCGCAGAATCAACCCCCACCCCCAGGCTTTGTAATCTGTTTCTGCTTACAGAACACAATAGAAAAATCCTGGTCGCTCCACAAAGTACATCTGTGCTTTGTGTTCTGAGAGGACACGTAATCGCTCGGGCGAGCCGCGCAACTGGAACCACTTTGCTGCTGGGAGAGTCTGGCCGCGGGATTTCGGGGACAAAGCGCACGCTGCTTTTCTGTCTCTCGTCAAGTTTTGCAGTCTCACTCTTCTCCCCGCTCCTCTTGAAGGTGTTGCGTAACAGAGGCGGCGCTGACTGCTAATGGATACGCGCAGCTAGAAACGTCGCATGTGTCCAACTGTGTCCGGCGGGCCTTTGTATCTCTAATCATCGTAGTGTAGCGACTCTAGCATGTAAATTATGGGGGTGTGGGGGGGGGACAGCTGCAATGTAGAACCAATGTAAAGCACTTGTGAGGGCATAAAACCCCCTCGCTTTGGACGCGGCGGATCTTCGCAACGTAATTATGGGCCAGTCACTTATGGCTACCAATGCAGTCGCCGTTTGCCATCAGCTGGCAATCAACGTCTCCTGCTCACAAACTCTACCCTTCCCCGTTAACGGTTTTAGTCAGATCTGCCAGAAGCCCGCTGAACAATTAATAATTAACACGCGGCCACATAATGGATCTGCTTTTAATAATTCAGCCTGCCAATTTGAACTAAAATAGACTTGAGGCTGAGAGCGGGCTGCTGCTGCTGCTGCTGTGCAACAGGTTGAGGGAGAAAAAAAAAGAAAAAAAAAAAAAGATGAGAGACCGGGATAAAAGCTGGGCTCAGCACATATAGCAAGAGATAGTGGCTATGAGCTGCTGGCATTAATTTGGGAACATCAGTCAGTGTTAGGCATGTGTAATAAGGCTGGGAATACAGTGGCTGCTGCACCGCCCGAGGCCCGGCACCGTGCTCACTCACAACATTTGTTCGTGCATTAAAATGCATAAGTGGATTGTTAATTAATGGCTACAACTAAGCTAATTTGAAATATAAAAAAAAAAGGCGAAAGAATAAGGAACCACCAGAGCTGCCCACTCTTAGATCACTTCACTTTAACTGGCATGTCTAAGTTTTAAATTATATATTATTTACAGTATAATTAACGTCTTAACAGCTCCGCAGATCACGGGAGACATAATCAAGGGGCTAACCAGTGCTTGAGCTATGACTCCTGTCAAAGGCCTTTGACGTTTTAATTAAGGCCACCATAAAAGCAGGACACATTATGACTAATTGTCCTCACCTCAAGCACGACGAGAGCTCAATTTGTTAACTCGCCGTCTAATAGACGGACAAATACGAGTGGGCTCGGCCGCGGCAGTGGCGGCAGGGATAGCGATCAGGGAGAGCTGAGAAGGACACCGTGAGTCAACAGAGGACTCAAGTGGAATCTGAAATGAGTCCGGTTTATTAGCCGTCTCCATCTCTAGCTCATTATTTCAAACAATGTCCTGCTATTAGCCCGACGGGCTGCAGTGCACTTTCAGATCAGACGAGCCTCCGCGCTCGCACCGGGTGTCTTGCGTTTCCAGGAGCCACAAACGGTTTCTAGTTGAACTTTATAGCCTTGTAAAAAGAAGGTCAAACGCCTCTCTCTCTCTCTTTCTCTCTCTCTCTCTTTCTCTCTCTCGTTTTGGTAATGAGTTGCCATGGATTCTCCTCGGCTGGGACGGCATCGTCTCCAGGATTAGTGCGACCGGTTTTCGAGCTTTTGCTTTTAATAACGCAGCGTGGGGAATGTTGCGCAACGTGACAGCGTTGTACGAGTTTGAAAAAGAAAGAGGAAGAAAAAAAAAAAAAAGCACTCAGAGGGGATCTGCACGGGATACGGTTACGCTGCAATATACATGGATGAGGTTTACAAGCCTCTGCTTAATCCCGCTGGGCGAGTATTGTAGGTTTATTTATCATGTTTCAGAGAGTCACGCCACGCTGAAACTGTGACAGAGCAGTTGTGAGCCATACAGCTTTTATTAATTAGGGAAAAAAAAAAAAGCAAGCCCTCATTAAAACCAGCACTGGCTGAAATCTACTGTAAATGGATTTTAAATCTGATGCTTTTCCAACTACAGAGTCATCAGACTAAGAAACCTTTTAGAAAGTATTTGATTTGTTTCAGATCTATATTATTAGCTACCCACTGTGCTCTGTACGTTGCGTAACCTAATTGCAATAATTGAGTCAATGTGTTTTTCCTCACTCTAATAACTTGTGGAATATTTGTCCCATTTAAATATCAAAACCTGACAGCCATTTCTAAAATCCATTGAAGAAACGAAGGAGGTACATTTCAAATCATTGCACCTTGCACTCAGGCGGACCGCTTTCCCACTACTTTTAGCTGGAAACACACTTCAGTTTTGAAATGCATCTCAAGACAGTGAGCCACTAAAAATTGCTTCAGCTTTTCCATATATTCTACCGTTTATATAGAATCCCAATTTAAGTTTGCGATGCTGCGTTTTCTTGCCAAAAGCTCATGGCATCACCCAATGTACTGTACGCCGAGACTCTATAGTCCTCGTTTTTTCCAAACAACTTATTCCTGGTGCCACATCTTTAACGAAACATTAGCATGTTATGGATCCAAAGGTTGGAAAATGTGTCTTAGAGGGTAACTCACCCCCAAATCACTCCCACAGTTTGCTAATAAACTGTTAACATTGTTGTCTTACAGTGCTGTCTACATATCCTGGTCATTATTTTGACAAGTGCATATTTGTTGAAATCCTGCTTTTATGTCTAAAACTGTCAGTGTGCCACCCTCCTAAGGTTCAACAAGTGTCTTGCATTGAATTTCAAATAAGTTCCCATTAATTCAATGTTTTTGTGAGGTCACCAGGAGAAAGTGACGTCAGTAGGGCTGCCGCTGTGGGGTATAAAAGCGGCTACGTGTTGTAGCTCTGTAGCGAGTGGGAGTTTGAATATTGAGCTTTGTGGTCCTTCAATGGATTTTTCGGGTTAGCGATTTATAAACTTAGCATTCAGTTTGTTTATTTAGCATTTATTTAGCTTTTACTAGTGGCCCAGACCATGCCCAGCCATCACCCCCTGCATGTTTCCTGTTCCAATGGGCACCGCCTCCTCTCCACACTTCACTGCAACCTCTGCGTCTGTTTTGAAGCCCCGCTCCCTCATGAATTGGCTCCACCTGGTAATAGCTACGCTGATGTAGACTCTCGTTTTTTCATGGTTATTACTTCCTTTTCTTTTCTTGGTTACTTTCGCTTCCCTCTCACTGGGCAAAGAGTATGAATGGTCCATTTCAAAAGAAATGGCCATTTCAAAAGAAAAGGGCAAGTAGAATGATCCACGTTCGTCTTTGCTTGTTTCCTCCACCTACAGCACATGTTCATATACCGGTAAAACACGCAAGGCTAACAGGTTTGTCCTATTTCAGCTACTGCAATCAAGCATAACGCATATTTCATTGGGTGCACCACCACCTATGTATTTATAAATTACAAATTCTAAGCTATGAGAACACTTTCATTTTTTGACGCGTTATTAGGCTTTGGCAGAATATGTATTTATGAAAGCACTACTTTCTGCTAATAAAAAGCCAAATTAGTCAAACACTATCCCTTTAAATAATTTGAACAACACAAATCACATCCAGTTCTCCAAACACGCACAGAAATATCCGAGCAGGCTTTCCAAAAAAGTACAAAACCAATCATTGCATTTCATTTAGCTGCAGTGCAGTGGTGGTTCTGACATGAATGCGGTTCTGGATCAGAAGAACATCCTCTTAACTAGCCTAAACTTCTTAGAAAAATAAGGATTGCCATTCCTATTTTACATGTTTTACAAACATAAATGTTTTGTCACAGTAGAACAGCCTGAGTCCAGGTTTGAGTGGTCTGTATGGTACAGTCATCATCCTATCCTCAATGAGAACTGGTCCAAAAGATGGGACAAAAAGGGAAAATAAATCATAAGCTGTGTTTTAAATCTTTACATTTTGATGAAGAAATGGCTGACTGCAGTCCAGATTCCTTAAGAAAACTAGTAACTAGTCATTAAATTTAGCAACGGATCTCATAGAAGATTCCTATTCATTTAGCATCCTATTCATTTATGATCATGGTTTCTTACAATCCCCATTGACTGGAAATAAAAAAGTTGATTTTGTGTCTAAGTGGTACATAACGCCCTTCCCCAAAAAAGGTGCTAGTGTCACCCTCGAACCAGATGCCGCCTTAGGTGGAGAACCATAAACCACCACTACTGTGTTCACACTGTTGATAATGGGTCAATGAAGGTGATTCATTGAGTTTAATCAATGGTTTGAAGCTTTAACACCACATCAGACTCTGAGGTCTTCTACTTATTCCTCTTAAAAGATGAACTGCTCATCAAATATTTCCATTGCAACTTTATTTTTCCCCTTTATGCTTGCATTTCCTTTTTGGTCAGACTTCTGCAACAGGTTTTGCAAGTCTATGTTTTCAGCAAATTATTTCCATTAACCAAGCTTTATAACAATGACAATGCATTCTCTCTGAAAATGCAGTTATCCTAGTTTCTATAATTATTTTATTATCTTCACATTATATAAAAAAACACAATAGAAGCCTCTACAGTAACAAGCTGAAAAGGACCAATCAGCCATTTCCAGTCCGACATCAATTTCTAGCTTTCACCGAGGTCTGACCTGCTGATTGCAATTTCTTTTTTCTGAAGACGCAGAAAAGAGAAGAAACATGTGCGCAAGTTTCTTGATAGAGGCAGTGGTTTTGTAGAATAAAGAAAAAAGAAATGGAAAAGATTCTCCTCATTTATACATCAAAGCAAACGTCTCTTAACATTTATCTGATTTTTAATTAAAAAAAAAAAAAACAGAGCTTCAAAGTGCACGCTCTCGGTTGATGCATTTACAGAGCGCGAATGGCGGGGGGCTGTCAGTTTATACCAATCGGAACCAAAATTGATTTAAATGACTACAAACGCTATGATGGTTGCGTTGGAAAGATGTGTTATTCTTCTCGTCTATGGGTTGCATCTATTCCTATTAAATAAACCCAAAACGCAAAATATCTGCCATTATATAAACACACAGTGGGTTCTTGAATTGCTCTGTGATCTTCTCCTTCAGCTCGCCGACAGACAGTTGCTGCTGCTGCAAGACACAAAGGAAGCCCTGGCAACTAAAATACAGAGTGGACTGAAAAGCGCCAAATCGTTTCACCGCCGACACCGACACGGGGTCTACCGACAACTCGGGGGTCCAAATGCCAGGCTGTAATTCATTTGACATGTCTGTCTGGGTTGTGCATGATAATGTGCACCGCGTACCTGCCAGGGGCCTGTCTGCACAGAGGGGCCATTCATACGCACACAGGCCTTGTTTTGTCGAGCAGAGCCTTTTACAAAGTAAACACACTGATGTGTTACAAAACATATCGCTGCTGGCAAACCACATGGCTTGTCCCTGTGGATTAGCCCCCAAAAAAGCGCAGGGATTATTTGGTGGGGATGAAAAAAATAAAATAAAACAAATCACTTCTTTATTCTTCAGCATTTTGTGATTTTTCTGTTGGGCGGGGGTCCCCATGAAAACACTAGAAATAACTTCCTAGTAATTGATGAGGAAGTGTAGCGAGCTGTCAAGGAACAACCACACCCCGCAAATATGTTTTATAGGGATATTATGTGACACACCAACACAAAGCGATGCGTAATTACGAAGTGAAAGGAAAATGATGCATGCGATCGAAACAAAAAAGTGTCGCGTGCATTCACATTCAGCATTGCTACGTCAGTATTTTGTAGAAGCACCTTCCACTGCAATAATATACATCCTTTGTGGTACGTCTCTACCAGCCTAGCAAATTTGGAGGCTGTCCATTCGTCATTCCGCAGTAGAACTACCTTGTGTTTCCAGGATCTATATGCGAATCAACTTTGACCACTTTACCTTTCCATGCAAAAGAAAAGCCTCCCCTCAGCACTATGCTGCCACCACCATGTTCCACTGTGGGGATGGCGTGTGCACGGAGTCTGATCTCAGTCTCAATTGTCTTTAAATCTTCAAAAAGGCCAAAAAGTGAAATTTTAGTCGTCGTCTGACCAGAGCACCTTCTTACATAAGCTTGTTTTCCCCCTATAATATTTCCAGGATTAAAAGGATTAATGTCTCAGAAGGATCTGGAAAAACTAATCCATGCGATTATATTTAGTAGAATTGATTACTGCAACGGTGTTTTCACCGGCCTGCCTAAAAAGTGGATCAGACAGCTGCAGCTGATCCAGAACGCTGCTGCCCGCGTCCTCACTAAGACTAAGAAAGTAGAGCACATAACCCCAGTTCTAAAGTCCTTACACTGGCTCCCTATATCTCAGAGAATAGACTTTAAAATACTTCTGTTAGTCTATAAATCCTTAAATGGCTTAGCACCTAAATACATTACAGACTTGTTATCAGCGTATCAACCCTTCAGACCACTAAGGTCTTCTGGCTGCAGCCTGCTCTGCAGAACCAGAACCAGAACTAAACAAGGAGAAGCAGCATTTAGTTCCTATGCTCCGCTTATCTGGAACAAACTTCCAAAAAACTGTAAAAGTGCGGAAAGCCTGAGTTCTTTTGAATCAAGATTAAAAACACATCTGTTCAAAATTGCCTTTGACTGTTCTAGTTAAACTGTTTTACTGTTTTTAATGTTCTTCTTTGTTTCTACATTCTATCCCTACTTGCTTTTATTCTATTCTCTATCTACATTTTATTCCCACTTGCTTGTATTTTGCTATATTTTAATCATGTAAAGCACTTTGCATTGTCTTTGTACTGAATTGTGCTATATAAATAAATTTGCCTTGCCTATATGGGTTGATTTAAAATGCAAACGGGGCTACTTGTGGTCATTTCTTGCCGCTTTTTAACTACATTTAAAAGTATTGTTCGTTGCTATGTTTCTTTAAATGTATTTAGTGCACCTGTGAAACACTCTGAATTACGTCATGCATGAATGGGGCAATATGCCAGAAACGTGCCATGTCATTACATTCTTGCACCTGAGCTGTGGGTATCTCCAGCTCCCCCAGAGTTACCATACGCCTCTTGACCATGACCAATCCTCTGATCGTTGCCCAGTTTACCAGTTTAGGTGGCCGGCATGCCTTGGAGGGTTTACACTAGTGCTACTCTCTTCTCATGTTCAGATTATGGAAGGAACAATGTTCTCTGCATAGAGCTCTATGTACTTTTTTTTTTTTTTAAATAACATAATGCTTTAACTGTTTCTCAAACATTCTTCCCGGCCTGCCTGCTGTGTTCCTGTCTTCTTGCTGCTGCTGCTGTGTTCACTTATGTTCTCTAACAAACATCAGCAGGCATTCACACGTTAACATCTTTTTACCTAATTCAGTGCTTTCATAAGTTCGTTGATCGCATTAGTCACCGGTGAACAGTGGAGCCGTCTTTTGACGTTATTTACTGGCGTTTATTTATCACAGCAGCAGACTTTCCATCCCAAACCCTATAAACTAGAGCAGGCTTGACAGTTGGCACTAGTTTTCCACACAGCCTAGCTGCGGGTAGACGGTCGAACCCAACGGCTGACCGTTAACTTCCGTTAAACATGGCGGCGGCCGTCACGTTCAAGCAGGCGTCAACCCGCAGACCGATTTAAGATTTCCCTCACTAAAAAACGAGCCCCTCCTCGGTCGGACCCGTGTTTTATTCAACTATTGTGTTGTTGTTGTTCTGGGGTCAGGCCTGTGATGACAGCTGAGACGTAGCTTTGCTGCTGTTTTTTTTGAGAGGGGAGATGTTTCATAAAAAAAAGAAAACAAACAACAACCTGCACTCACCTTCGGGTCAGACGCAGAAGTTGTCAGCCGGAGAGAGTTGACGACCTAATCTCAGCGGAGTCGCTCAGCTCCTCATGCTTGTCGCTTCACAGCATGTTTCTTGAGTTTTTATTATTTTATATATATATATATTTTGTTTTAGTTGCTCGGATATCTGCTGTAAAAAGTCCACTCCTCGCTGCCTCTCTTGTTGTCCTGTAACCGTAAAGCCGCCAGGCGCAGATTTGTAAATTATTAAAAGAGCGTTTTTCCTCCCTCGCAGGCTTGTGAGATCAGTTACAAGTTAGCTGCTGTTCGTGTAATCAGAGTCCTCCTCCTCCTCCTCTTCGTAAAAAAAAAAAAAAAAAAAAAGTTTCAAACTTGAGGGGGGACTTTCTGGGACGACCCAGCAGATTGATGTTGCACTGAGCCAATGGAGGCGCTACCAGAAGAGTGGACAACCCCAGTCAGGCTAAATAAGAAAAAAAAGGGTCATTTATTAGGAGCAGCACACACCCCCTCCGTGTCCGCCCCCTTCCTTCCCATTAGCGTTTCCAGTAATTATCCTTGTCCAGGTCCCAGTGGTCCCACGGCTCCAGATTTCCCAGAGGAAATGGTGCTGGGGGGGAACAATGAACAGGAACTGTGCGGAGCAGCAGTCTCCCCTATCATCACTGTAAATCTATGGCTCGTTAGATTTTATGGCACACTTTGACACATCGACTTGAGTCAACATTTGCGATTTTCACGCACAATGTGGTGTCTAATGAGAGCATGCTCGTCAACTGATACAGATGAAGGGGGGAAAAAAGGAGCAAGAGTGTTTTAAGGACAGACCCCCCCCCCCCCCACCACCACCATTTCTTTAATCTAATGAGGCTGAGGGAGTTACTAATGTTTGTGATTCTTGTTTCTCCCACCTAATTGTTGCATTCCTTAAAAATCTGCGAAAAATTATATATTTTATTTCAAACATGCAAGCCACTGTTATCCGTCAAAACAGAAGCACTATTCCGTGAACAGCATAAATCATTTTGAACTACAGCAGGTTTTTGTCTGGCCATATGTAAGGTCTACAGCGCCCTCTAGTGGTAGAAGGCATAGACATAATGTCTATGGTAGAATGTACACACACACATAGACACACACACACACACACACACACACACATATATATATATATATATATATATATATATATATATATATATATATATATATATATATATATATATATATATGCTTTATTTTATTTATTTTTTTTCTCGATCCACTGTATATATGTGGACACACTGTATATACCCATGCACCTTTTCCTCCTTTTGGCACCTACTTTTGATTATTGAGCTGATGTGACAAATGAATTTCTCCACTGTGATACCAATAAAGTCTATCTTATCTTGTCTTATCTTATGAAGGTTCTGGGTTTGAGTCCAACCCTGGGCTTTCTGCATGGAGTTTGCATGTTCTCCCTGTGCATGCGTGGGTTTTCTCCGGGTACTCTGGCTTCCTCCCACAGTCCAAAAACATGACTGTCAGGTTAAATGGTCTCTCTAAATTCTACCTTAGGTGTGAGTGTGTGCGTGAATGGTTGTTTGTCCTGTCTGTCTCTGTGTTGCCCTGCGACAGACTGGTGACCTGTCCAGGTTGTCCTCTCGCCCACTGAACACTGGAGATAGGCACCAGCACACCTCGCAACCCCATGAGGGATAAGCAAGTCAGAAAATGGATGGATCGATGGATGGATATATATATATATATAGCACTTTAAATAACTCCTTCTTTTCTTTTGTTAATATATATGGATATACACGGACAGATGTGTGAAAGGCATAAAAATAAACTAATCTGTTATTACAGTTATTTTCTCACACAACATTTGGGAAAAAGGGCCAATTTGAGTCCCTTTTTTTCTTAATAGTTTTTGTAAGCCCGATTGCTAACAGAACAATGCTTTCTACAGCAATTCACAAGGTTGACATACATATATACATACATACATACATATATATATACATATACATATATATATATATATATATATATATATATATATATATATAGAGAGAGAGAGAGAGAGAGAGAGAGAGAGAGAGAGAGAGAGAGAGAGAGAGAGAGAGCAATCTTTGTTCCATTCCTCTTGGCATAACCTCTCTAGATGCCCTAGGGTCCTGGAGTCCTCTGATTATGCTCTTTTCTACGATTTATGATTTAGTTCTAGGAACTCAATGTAAAAACTTAAAGTATCTTCGTTTGTCGCTCTTGGGAGAAATTTGCTTCGGATACCTGCACCGACATACATTGCATTCATCCGCAACTTCACATAGATGAATAAATAATTCCATTTAAAAAATGCATCAATTCATAAAAAAACACATTCAATAAAAAGACTCTTAAGAAATATTATCCCCTGTCTGGATAGAGACAGCCAGTGGGGAAAAATTTTGGCTTTGTTTCTGAATAATCGCTTTTCCGTAGTTAAGCCATATGTTTTTAATCAATATCTTGTTGAAAGACCAAGTGATGCCCTACCTTCAGTTTTCTGGCAGAGTCTCCCAGACTCTTATTTAAAATGTCCTGGTATGTCAAAGATTACACAATGTCATGTGGGCTTTCAAGGCTTTTGGTAGAGGAACACACACGCCCACTGCAACACAGATCCTCTGCCATACTTCCACATCTTCATCTTTTGTTTTTAACACAAAAAATGTTTGTTGCAGCAAAGCTCATCGGAACAAAGTACATTGTTCCAGTTAAAGTCCCCGAAGAGTTCAGCAAAGTCCACATCTTTACATTTGTGATTGTGGGACATGCCATTCCAAAATGCTGATATGCAGCATTATTTTATCTATTCAACAGCTTTGGAGCCACAGACATGAAAGACCCTGCTTCCTTTTAATTGTTAACCTCTTAAGAGGAACAACCAACAGATTCGGAGATTGTATTTGAAAGTTAAAAGAAAAAATGTGTTTGGTTGAAAGCAGTCCGGTCATTTAGACTACTGTAGGTAAGCATGACTACTGTACACTAATTTTAAATATACAGGAAGGCTACTGTGAAGAGTATAAAATGCTATATCAGCTTGTTCAGTGGATTTAGCCATTTATTTTTTTCTTTTACACTTTTTTTCTTTAATACATTAACACAGCCTAACTATACTTTAGGTCCAAACACTGGTCAAATTCCAGATGTAGAAAAGTTTTTTTCTAACAAAATTCTTGCACTCCTTGTGCGTTTCCGTCGTTGAAAATACATTTCCCAGAATGCTCGGCGAGACGCGGACGTGTCAGGAAGTCTCAGTAACCAACATGGCGGCTCAGCAGGGTGATGTTGACGAGCTATTCGATGTGAAAAATGCATATTATATCGGCAGCTATCAACAATGTATCAACGAGGCTCAGAAAGTAAAGGTACGTGGTTCATTCCGACATATTTGGAAACGTTTTTAATCGGGGTTTTATCCTATGCTGCTCTCTGTTTTGGCTAACAGGAGCTATGCTAGCAAGCGAGCTAATCTAGAGAATGATAATTTTTTATCCGTTTGTCCGAATGATTTTAAAATCCGACTCATGTTTTTTTGTTGTTGTTGTTTGAAGCCGTCGTCGCCCGACAAGGAGACTGAAAGGGACATGTTTTTGTACAGAGCGTACATCGCTCAGGTAAGGAGGAGTGATATTCATATGCAGCCTGATGCTTTTAGCCTGTCATCTGTGTGTTTTGGGTTCATTCTTGCGACTATAAGCCATTTCCACGCCTTTGCAGAGGAAGTATGGCGTTGTTCTGGACGACATCAAGGCCAACTCTCCACCCGAGCTCCAAGCTGTAAGGATGTTTGCAGAGTTTCTGTCCAATGAAAGCAAAAGGTACAACTCTCTATTTAACGTTGACATAAAGTGGAGTCAGTGTTTTTTACTGTCGCTCTGAGGGGAAACTTGTTAATCTCTGAATCTGTGGTTATGAACGCTGTAGGATTGTTGGGATGAATCCAGAAACGTTATGAACCCAAGCAGCGCAGTGTTAAGCAGATGACATATTACAGTCGCCTGCACCTTTTTATAAAGCATTTCTAGCTTTCTCTAGCCCTAAAATCCTTCAATGGAATCAGAAACGCCTAGATATTGTCCAGCAGTTATATGTTGCGTCGGATCATCAGGTGTACGCCTTAATATAATTTCAAATGCAATATGGATGCTTACTATGCTATTTAAAATATATTGCTGTATCAAACACAGTCGTGCTTTAGTTGTGCATTACAACCAGTTGGGATGTTAATGTGTTGCAGTGATCTGTGTTGGTTTCAGTTAATTCACGTTTTCCTTACTCTACTTTTTCTTTGTCACTATTTCAACGTCCCCTCCGGGCTTCTCTGTTATATAAATCTGTATAAATTGTCCTTCCAGCAGCTCACAGGATGTTATTAGCACGGCATATCAACTATCAGCCTGACAAATGTTGCCTCCAGACAGCCCTGCTAATGTGACACTCCACACATTGACTTCGCATTGATTATTTCAGTTCCATATATTGTCCAGTTTGAATAAGAAGTAACAGAATAAACCCAGTTATTTTTTATAATCTCCATACAGATTGGACAGCTCTCTATTTTTGTTTTATAGACGAGTTTAACAAGTATTCTTTTGTCTGTCATAAGACAACACACATTTTGGTCTGTGTTTTCTATACACCAGACGTTTACAGTGTGCCGGGTAGTCTTTTGGCTTTTTTTCAAAGCCACCCACAAACCTCTAAAGAGCATTCCTTACTTCATCCCATGTCAACATACATTTTTCTATCTCCTATTTTGATCGATAAAAGCTTTGCCTCCGCTGCGCTCCTTCACCATGATTGGTTTAACAGAAACATTCAGATTTTTTGACTCCAGCGAAAGTCACCGCACAGATTGCACCTGAGGCTGCTTCACCGCTCCTAACCGTGCCTTTTGCACGGTCAGGAGCAAAAGGCATTACAATAAAATGTAAATTCACTGCTCACACCCCCTCAACCGTGTTCGGTGTGAACACACCATTAGAGAAGCAATTTGTTGCCGTTAATGTACAATAAGTACATTAAGTGAAAATCTTATGGCCCTTAATGAGCTCTCTTCTATAAGCAATGGAACAAAACCAATTACGCATTACCTGATGTTTTTGCAACATTTGCTATTAAAGTTGCTTTTTCAAATGCAATTTAAGCCTCAGAAGCTGTATTTATTGTTAGCTTTAGATTAATAATCAGCTTGATGCAAAAAAAAAAAAAAAAAAAGTAAGAGTTTCCTCCCAGTGTTCACGTCTTTGCTTTTGTTTAGGGACGCCATTGTTGCCGATTTGGACAAGAAGATGGCGAAGAGCGTGGATGCCGCCAACACCACATTCCTCATCATGGCCGCGTCCATCTACTACCACGAGATGAACACGGATGCTGCTCTCAGAACTCTGCACCAAGGCGAAAGTCTGGAGTGGTGCGGACAAATTAAAAGAAACACTTTGCTTGTTGTCCAGTTACATTTCTAAATAACAGCTGGTTTCCACAGAAAATATCAAGCAGTATTTTGGCTTCACTTTTTATGCACAAAGGCTATTGAGTTACTTTAAATTAGGGTAATCAAGTGTTACTGCAGGATTGGATGAAAAATAAATACATTTCAGGCACCTAAAAGGCCACTCTATGGATTTGTGTAATGAGATTTGATGAAAATGTTGTTTGTTTGGAATTCATGTTATTATGATGAATATGAAATATGGGGAAATCGACTTTAGCATCAATAAGTATTGTTTTGTGCAATGAAATGTGCTGACAATGTTTTATTTGACGAAACACATCAAACTGAACCTAATTCAGAATTATTTTTTTCCACCCAGCATGGCCATGACCATTCAGGTGCTCCTCAGTCTGGATCGTGTTGACCTGGCGAGGTTTGTGGTTGTAGTTCGGCATCCATAAAACTCAAAGAATAATCTTGTATTTAAATTGTGAATCTCAAAAGTTTACAGAAGCTATTGCTTTGGATTACTCTCTAATCTCGGCGAAATTCCTCGACAGGAAAGAACTAAAGAAGATGCAGGAGCAGGATGAGGATGCCACACTAACCCAGCTCGCCACAGCCTGGGTTAACATCGCTGTGGTGAGGGGGAGAAAGCACCAATTGATTTTTTTTTATAACCTCACCAGCATATGCATAATTCATCTGCAAACATCTGGCATATCATGGACTGTTGCTGCGTTTTGCAACTTAATGAATTCCTCTCTGGCCAGCTTTAATGTATCTTGTTGTTTCAGGGTGGAGAGAAGCTGCAGGATGCTTACTACATTTTCCAGGAGATGTCTGACAAGTACTCGTCTACGCTGCTGCTGCTGAACGGTCAGGTGGCCTGCTACATGGCTCAGAACAAGTGGGAGGAGGCTGAAGGAGTGCTGCAGGAGGCTCTCGATAAGGTTAGATGACCGTTTCCTCTTCCAGTGGGACTGATTACATACTGGACACTGTTGTGTGAACATGAACCGTTAGGGAACGCAAGCTGAAACAGGATGTTTTTGCTACAATCCTCGATATTGAAATATTCTTAGAAATTGAACGCAAAATGATTGTTTTTAATAATGCATCAGATTTAATTTTTATTTGTTTAACATGTTTGAGAGTTTGCCTAAAAGGTTTCTGAAATATGGACCATAGTAGTCACATTTCTACTATAATTATTGCTTACTCCTTAGTTTTTCATTTTTTTATTTTATTTAACACAGAAAAGTTGCTACTCATTAAACCAATAGCTTATCAGAATTAAAAAAAATGCAGTTTTAAGATGATTACGATCATTTAAGGGATAAAAAGCTATCCTAACCAAGCTGGCCCTATGTGAAAAAAGTAATTCCCCCCCCCCTAAAATCAATAACTGCTCGTAGCAGCGATTGCTATCAACTCCTTTGCATCACTGCTTTGTGGCCTGCTTTGCAGGAGCGTTTTATTTGGCCACATTACAAGCAGGAGCAGCCCGTTTCAGGTGCAACAGCCTCTGAGTACGATTTAAGTGCTAACTTTACTAGGTGACTCCAAAACCTTTATTTGGGCTTTTCCTTTTTTTCAGTAGTAAACTTTCTGGCTATGCTCGTTTTACAGCAGCTGTAGCAGAAAACCTGCCGTCATCAATTCACAGAAGTCTGAGAGCTTGCATTATGTTTTTTACAAAACATGCCAATAACTTTGAATATGTTTTTTTTCTATTATGGTGAAGAAAAAAACCAACAGGACAAAATAACAGAAAAAAATCACAGTTTCTCAAGGCTGAACTGTTCCAGCTCCAGGTTGGATGGTTTTAGCACGTGATCAACAATATTCAAGTCTAACCACAGATTGTCAAATGGATTGAGGTCTGGACTTTGACTAGGCCATTCCAACATCTTTAAATGTTTCTCCTCAACCCACTCCAGTGTTGCTTTAGCAGTAGCATTGTCTTGTTAGATTTTGAACTTCCAGGTGTTCTTGGGGTGATGTGATGGGTTTGCACCAGATGTAGAGTTTTCCTTGGTGACCAAAAAGTTACATTTTGATCTCATCTGACCAGCTCTTGGTGTTCATGGTGTGATGCGTCTTGCTCAGTGGTGACGCAGACTCTGGATTAGGGCTGGACAATATGGCCAAAACTACAATCACGATATATTTCTTAATTTGGGTCGATATGGTATCATTACGATATCAATATAAACATTATAAAAGCCTAAAAAAACTCCCAAAATGCCTACAGCAGATGCCTGTACAAACATCTGAAAATTATTTAGCCAAATCTGTGAAATTCCTCCAATATAACGTTTTAGAAATTAAAAACTATACGAATAAATTAATAATCACCGCTGATTCGTATTCAGCCTTCAAATACATTTGAAATCACTAACAAATTAACAAAACTCTCACCTTTGTCAATATTAACAACTTTAACTTAAAACTACAACTTAGGTTTCTTCTTATAAATTCTTATATTTGAATATTTGAAGCAATAAGCAGTAAAGAGTGAGCAACAACAAACAAATGTTGCTAGGGCAGGGACTTGGGTTGCCAACTGTCCCGTCTTACTCTGGATGTCCCGTCTTACTCTGGATGTCCCGTCTTACCCAGGATGTCCCGTCTTACTCTAGATGTCTTGTCTTACTTGGGATGTCTTAAGTTTAGTTTAGGATGTGCTTTGTGCGGACAGGTACACACAAAGCTCTACTTTTATGACCGTGTACACTGTCTGTAAACTGCTCAGTAACAAAAAGTATTCACATCAAACTGTTTCTATGTGACGCCAAGCCGATGCTCTGAACTGCTCTAAGCAGGCAGTAGCAAAGACACGTGGTGTCACAGCCCCCCCCTCTCTGTGATGTACTGACAGATGTGCGGTGAGTTATTGAGTTAAGAGTGTTGTGATGTATACTGATATTGAATTATTGTCCAGCCCTACTCTGGAACCTTTCAGCAAAGGTGTGTTCATACTGACACTTGGGCCTAGTCCAAGTGTAGCAGGATGTCTGGGAAATTTCTTTTTATACAGTTATGCTTTTCATCGACATAAATAGTTATACATCCCTTAAAACGAATGATCCTAAAAACTCAGGCCAAAGTGGATATTTATAAACGTTCCAGTTTTGAGCCCGTGTGTGTACATGAAAAGCCGGAGATTGAAGTCTGATGCATCACGGCGCTGACGTCACATATGTGCAGCCATCGTTACAGACTCGGCCATAGTGCAGTGAAAAATGAATGAGATGTTAAAGAGGTGCTGATTTCCATGTTGCTGTTGTAATTGACTGCTAACAAAAAATGTTTAATCAGTGTTAAACTGGGGAAATTCACTAACCTGCATTTCTGGTAGTTTATTTTTAACTGACCTTGCCTCCCCATGCAAAGCCTTTCCTGTTTTCATCTCAAAATCTAGACTTCAAAGTAAAAGCGTAAACGGAACGTGATAAACATTACATTTGGTTCAGAGGCCTTTTATTTGTCTGTTTCTACAAGCCCAGCTGCGCCAATATGTTGAGGTGCAAAGGAGAGAAAAGCGCTTGGAGGTCATCTGTTTTACCCAGGCACATTGCTGTTTAACATCACTTTTATTTTGAAGGGTTCTGGCTGGCTGACCTAGGTTTTAGCTTTGCAGTACACTGCCCCTGATTGGTCTGGCATGTGGTTTGTGTGGATGAAACCCTTTCAAATACGATCCTTTGTGTACGATATTATTTTTAAAAACGATGTGGGGGAGAAATTTGGGTTTTTTAAATACCCTGCTACGTATGTAAAAGGCCTTAGATTGCACCCAGGTGGACCTCATTTCACTAAATATCTGACTTTTGAATGTAATTTGTTGTCCTAGAACCTTTTGGGGCTTCATGGCACATGCTGGTTCAGTTTCTTATTATTTTTTATTTATTAATTTTTTTACTTCTCCAACTTAGACTATTTTGTGCAGATCCGTCACGTAAGATAAGATTTAAAAACATTTAAATGACAGGTTGGAATCTAACAAAAGAGGCAGAAAGCCAAGCGAGCTTTGAATACTTTAGCAATTGATTGTCTGTATATATATATATATAAGTAAAGATGAAGGACTCTTATCAGTTACTGTTTGCTTTAGTGTTTTACCATGATGGTAAAAATACGTGAAACAGATATAAAAGCTTCTGGTAACGACATAGTCAGTGCTTATAAATGTAAATTAAAAAACATCTGTCAATTCACCAGCAGGTGGCAGCACATGCATGTGTTTCTCAAGAGTCTAATCCATCTGCAAATTGGGTTGCTCTGTAGGCACAATAATGAGCCGTATTCCTTATAAACATTTTGAATTTTTCTTTTTTTTATTATTATTATTTGTAAAAGTCGTACATATCAACAAAATATTTTCCTTATTTTGAGTAGATGCAGTTGCCCATTTGCGTCTTTTAAAGGTTTCATAAAGAAGATGACCCGATCCAGCCTCAGAGAGCCTCGTTGCACACTTGGTGGCAGTGATGCAAGGTTAAATTTTTACAAAGTGACAGTTATTCATTGATGTTATCGCTCACCTTGCAGGTGCAATATGGCTTTCAGCTGTCGTGCTTTGCATAGCTGAAATCCGACAAGATTTTATACTTAACTGAACTGTGTTTAATGCATCACGTATAGTAGGAGCAAGGGGTTTATTTTAGCGTTTGCAAAATGTATTTTACTTCTCTTGGCTGGGATTGCTTTTGAAACGTGTCTCACTTTATTATTTTTATCCCTATCAGGACAGCAGCCACCCTGAGACGCTGATCAACCTCATAGTGCTGACGCAGCACCTGGGCAAACCTCCCGAGGTGAGAGCAAAGTTCTCAGAGGCCACTGCTATGACAGCCAGTAGTCGAGCAGCTATCCTCTGTGTAAACCTATAAAGAGCAATCCGTGACCCTTCATGTCTGAACGCAACGTGCACATTCAAGCAGTTTTCAGTGCTTGCCTTGCCTAAATCAGTACATTGCTCACCTGCACACATCTTCTGCCTATCTCTCGGCCATATCTGCTGTGGAGTAGCGTGAGAGTCAGAGTTCACAAGATAAAGGGGGAGTAATCTGATTTACATTTGCTGGATGTGCTTGCAATGTGCTAGAATGCTGACCATTAACACGAAGACATCATTAACGAGTCTCCAGTCGCGATAACCACTGATAATCGCCTCTCTGTCAAGGTTAACTTGGAAAATTAGACTATACACTGCAAAAACGGATCTAAAAATAAGAAAAAATGTCTTCAAATTTGTGTTTTTGTCCTAGATTTGAGCAGGTAAATAAGATGATCTGCCAATGGAATGAGTATTTTCACCCCTAAAATAAGATATTTAGATATACTGCACTTGAAATAAGATGATGGAGATGAATTGTTCTTATTTCAAGTGTAAAAATCTTATTCCATTGGCAGATCATCTTATTTACCTGCTCAAATCTAGGACAGATACATTTATTTCAAGACAATATTACTTATTTTTAGTTCTGTTTTTGCAGTGTATCACCACAAATTACCAGAAAAGCAGAACGGTTATCGGAGAATAATCTTCAAAAATATATATATTTTTTTAATTTGGTACTTACTGATCATTGAAGTTTTGATGTTAAAATTGTTGCTTCTGTCCCTGGGATCCTAAATTATTCTCACTTCCACTGCTTGCACTAGTTTTAAGACATAGTTTCTCCTAGAGATTAAATATTTATGCCTTATGACTAATTTAGCAACAAGCAACTACTATGCTGCATATTATTTAAGTGTTGCTTTACAGTTATCATATTTGATTGACGGGGAATGGTTGCAGGCAGAAATAGTCACATTGCTTGTCTCAGGCTTAAGAGTCCATTGCTACAAAATGTGGTTCAGAGCACAGTATCGATGTCGCCGCTGCAACAGAGCCTCGTCTACCTCAGACTTGTAGAAGAGCACGCATGCAAATGTCTTCCGCCTGAAGCAATCATTTGTTTTAAGGCGCCTCCTTGTCAATAATCCTTTGTGTATTTAGTTTGTTAGCCCTTACTAGAGGAGACTTTCTGACCGTCACCATCTCTGTGTGTTTTTCTCAGGTCACCAACCGGTATCTGTCCCAGCTGAAAGATGCCCACAGAGCCCATCCATTCCTGAAAGACTATTTTGCCAAGGTAACGTGTTTGTATGTGTCTGTGTTACACATTTGGACAAAGATACTTGCCGAATCTCTGCTTTCTCAGCATTCCTATTTTGTAAAAGTTACAGAACTGTCTGTAGTGATAAGATGGCACCCTTGGATTAAAGCCGAAGAGGGCGTTAAACCTTCGCCCTTTGTCGGCGCTCTGTGTTGCAATCACGCCAGAGTACAAACGTACCTATACATGCATAAACCGGGTTACCAACCTGTCTGATCTGTGCATGTTGGTTTGCTGAACTAGATTTGTGTTTTTTTTGGTGTGTAACTGGTTTCCATGCTGTTGCTCTTTTTGTTTGCAGGAGAATGAGTTTGACAGATTGACCATGCAGTATGCCCCCACCGCTACAGCATAGAGACACTCTCACTGCGGACTGTGGGAAATACCATGAAGATAATCCTGTTTCTCTGTAATGTTCTTTTTCTTCAAAACATTGGCTGTATTTAAACCACACTAGAAATTCTTATGTATCTGCATTGATCCTCATGCTCTACATTTACATGTCTGTGCTATACAAGCATTCCTTTGAACTGTTAATAAATGAGCAAAAAGGTTGTGAGTGTTTTTTCAATAGAAATCTCCTTGAATAAATCACCTTATTAAATATTTAGTCTGTGATGTGTTCAGTTTTCACGTACAGGTACAGCTTCATAAATCAGAATATAGTAAAGATACTTTATCTTTCAAAATTCAAAAGGTGAAACTGAGATGCTCTCATTGATTGACTTGCAGCACATAAAAATCCAGTTTCTTAGAAAATGAGATGACACAAGGCCAGTTTTAAAAACGGATTAATGCCAAATGCCAGCTACTAGTAAAGTTTATCCTTGTATACTACTGTAAATGGATTTAATACTTGGGTGTGTACTTGCATGAATTACTGTCAAGGTTGCTTTAATAACGGCCTTCAGCTTATCTGCATTGTTGGATCTGGAGTGTCTCACCTTACAAAGTCACCTGAGTTTGTTGGCCAATCAAGCACTGATGCAATGTTCATTAAACCAGGTATTGGTACTGTTGGCGCTGGACAGGTGCCAAGTCCCGCTGAATAATTAGAGCAGCATCTCCATAAAGTTTGCCAGCAGAAAGCATTTTAGAAGCGCTCTAAACCTTCCAGCTATCCAGCTGCACCGATGGTGGACTTAATGAAAGTCACTGGACCAACACCAGGAGATGACCCGATTCCTGAAATATCATCACTGACCCATTCGTAAACCTTGGCTTCTAGCAGGTTGACTCTCCACTCCTTCCAGATTCTCAAAGCAAATGGGAGCGTTTTCAAACGAAATTCAGAATAAAAGGAACTGTCTGTTTTTCAGATGAAGGCAAATCGATGTGAAGCAATGTCTGGTTCTGCAATATCTGTATGAAACTTCTGACATCTCTTGTTTAGGAGTGGCTAAAGCTACATCCCTTGTCCTGCATACCTCGGTGTCTAATGCCTCTTGTAGCACCGACTAAGCTGCATGCAGTCCACCAAGCTCTTAAATGCGCTTTGCTCCACGGTCATCTTAAAGCTGCAGTTATCTCTGTTCCTTGTGCACTTTTTTCCTTCCACTTAACTTTCTGTTAATATGCTACAGGGCAGAGGTTCCCAAACTTTTTAGCCTGCAACCCCCAAAATAACAATCCCACAGACTGGTGACCCCCTTTTGGTGGGTGGGATTATTTTTCTTTCTTTTTTTTTGGTTGGGGGGATTATAAGAATACAGTCATAACATTTGGAAAATATGTAGTTATGTAAAATTCTGAATGAACTATTTTTATAAGAACTCTTGCAGCCATCCTCCTGTGGTAAAATGAGAAATGTTGAGCACCTTGTACAGTTATACTTTGGGGCTGGTTTCACAAATAAAGAAATACAAAATCTTTTGCACATCAGCATCAAATCATGTCGCGATACAGGAGTCAGCACTGACCGCTTCTTTGATAATTACCTTATTGTGGCTCTACCTTGGTGCCAATGACCGAGCTGAAATTAAAAACGTAAATTTCAATGATTTGTCTAGTTAACCCACATATTATGGATTTCACTATTTTTAATTAATTTGGTGCCAACTTTTTGATCGCGTTAGCAATTTGCTGAGACGTAGGCTGCACTGTCTCTTTAAGGCATCCTTTTCTGCTTCTCGGTGGATAAAGCAGACGTTCATAAAGAAGATAGCGGGCGTGTAATACGTCACGCCCTCGCTTGATTTTCTTTCCTTTTTTTTTCTTTTAGTGTGTGTGTGTGTGTGTGTGTGTCATAAACGCAGCTGTGCCATAAATGCAGGCTGTCCTTTGAACGCACCAGTTGATCTCCTCCGGGAGCTGAGCGCGCCTCGTCGAAACGCAGCGTCGGACACGTTGACCACCGGCGCACAAGGAGAGGAAACGGCGCATGCCATTTTCTTTTTTTCTATTTTTTTGTTACCGGGATATGTTGGTTTGATCTCTATTCTCGCCGGAATAACCAGTCTGCGTGCCTCCAAGCGGCCGCTCTCTCCCCCCCCGTGAAGCGGCGCAGGAGCGTTATGTAAGGCGGATAACGGTCCGGAGATGAGAGCGCGTCTCTGACAGCGGAGCGGCAACAATAGTCCGGACCGGGCTGCGTCGTTCCCGTGTGCGCGCTCCGTTTCAAAGGCTCGTTCGTTCAAGCCTTCTGACGCCGAGGAGCCGCTCCTGCCGCCGCCGCCGATGCTGCTCCATCCACTGCGCCGTCCGCTTGATTTACTGTGAGCTAGGCGGCTAACCTGCCGCAGACGAGCCGTGTGCGCAGCAGGATGAACCTCCAGGCTGCAGATGGGTCAGATTAACTCCAAGAAACCCTTCCTGTAATTTGGCGTGCTTATAATTTCCATTTAAATTTTAATGACCGCCTGTGGTCCGATCTGGCCCAGGAGGGATTTTTTTCTCTCTCTCTTTCTCTCTTTCTTCCCCATGATAGGGGTCTAAGCGCAAACAGTATATGGGCCCATGTCTCAATTTGGAAAGCAAAGAATTAGGCGCCTGAAGAGGGGATAAGCTCGTTAGATAAGCCTGCTCTGGGTGCTTTATTGAGCCAACACGCCTGGTGAGCGGTCAGTCTGGACTCCCCCCTCTGTCCCTCTGCTGGAGGCACCTCACCCGGCCTTCACCTTCTTTGCTGTCACAGCGACGCGCCACGATGGGCAGCGATGCCGGGGGCGCCGGGCCGGCGGAAGTGGAGCCCATGCCGGGTTACTGGGAGCTCATCACCAGAGGCGCCGGCGTCATGCTGGACGAATGGAGACGGTGTAGCGACTGCGGCGCGGAGCTCTCCAAACGGACTCTCCTGGAGACCGCATACATCACCTGGACCGAAATCGCCCTGTTTTTCTTTTGCGCCTTTTTGTGGACCATGATCAGGAAGGGACTGACAGAAAGTCTGTTTAAGGTAAGTGACCCCCCCCCCTCCCTCTCCCTCTCCCTCACCCTTCCCCACCCCCACACACACGCACTCTGCAACGCTCCATCCTCTAAGACGCGTGGCGTCAAAAGCCTCCAGCATGCCAAGAAAAACACGAGCGAGGGGGAAGCATTGCTTGTAGAACACAGGTGGGACACATGTTCACACACACACACACACGGCCCGAAACGCGGAGCTTGCTCTCTCCCCAGACAGCTTAACCACAGCATCAGAAAATATTAACCATACGCACACATACGCACGCACAGGCTCTCAAAAAAAAAAAAAGCACAGCTGCTGCATTCACAGTCTGCTGTTACTCCCTCGTTTGGGTACTGTGAGTCATTCAAGATGGTTGGATCAAGCCGGGCATGGAAGTGTGTGTGCCCACGTGGAGCCACTGCGCACATGCTCTGAACACGCATGTGTGAAAAGAGAGCACCGCAGTTGTTTTACAGCAGGGGCACCAACTGGAGGAAATGTTCACCCTCTGCGTTGAGCAATTACATTAAGGCGTTTATGTGCAACTTTAGCGGAGACAGACAGGAAAGGTGTTTCTTTCCGGCATTCTCCCGTGACACAGCGCAGGTTTTTCAGTGAGAAAATACTGCGAAATTGTGACGTGCTGAAATGAAAACAATTTCAACAACCGTTCTTTTAGAAGATTATCTGAAAAGTGTGGCGTGCCTTTTTTTATTTAGTTCCCTGACGTTGACACGGAAACCACATTTTGCTGCAGTTGCACGCTGCCAGACCGACATTTTCCCAAAATAGCTTTAGCTCTGTGACACCGGCTGGAAAGCATCCGTGAACAGACATGATCAAGTATTTCACACATTCTGAGTTGAATGTAGGTCTAGACTGTGACTGAGCAAATATAGCATGAGAATAGGCTTTGCTCTAAACCAGGGTTCCTCAACCCTAGCCCTTCATGTTTTAGCCATGTCCTTGATCCAGCAAACCTGAGTCACAGGACTGTGTTACCTTCTCAGCATGGCATCGAGTGCTGCAGAAGTCCGTTAATCATTTAGGTCAGGCGTGTGCAGCAGGGAAACACCTAAAACCTGGAAGGCAGTGGGCCCCTGGGACCAGGGTTGAGAAACTCTGATCTGATCTAAACCGGTCTATTGTAACTCTAGCTGAATGTTTTCTTGTCCTGCTGGTTTCATTAATGATGGGTCTTTGTGTTTTGTTAATTATTTTTGGTTTAATACTTAGAATTTTTTGGGCTGTGATCATTTTTGGGTTTTACTGCTTTCGATGTTTCATTAATATCCATTTAAATCTCTGCGGGTATTGGTTTAGACCACTGAGCTATATAATACACTGGAGTGCTGATTTTGCCGAAAAACTGAAGTCACTGGCCGCCATATTGCTACTCCCTACTCTCACAGAATCCCATAGGATTTGGTTGCAACAACAAGCAGTTTTCTGGCTGTGTGAAAACGTTTCACAGGTAATTTTATAGTCAGTGGATGTACTAACACTATCAACTACTAGGAAATTAGGTGCTGAAATATTTTACATGTTATTCATATTAAATATATATATATGTATATATAAGTATGTGTATGTGTATATATGTAAACATATATGTAAATATATGTTTTTGTATATTGGTATTTATATATTTATAAATGTTAAACATATATATTTAAATGAATAAAATGCAAAATATTTCAGCACGTGACTTTCTCAGTACTTGATATTTTTAGAACATAACATAAAACTATATATGAAATTTGACATTTTAAAAGTCTTAAGCCCCCCTGAACATGAGAAAATCCTCGTTATTCGATGCTGTAGCGCACATATTCCCTAGTTACTGGGGAAAAAATGGGGAGTACCAATATGGCGGCTGGTGGCTTCACAGCGACTCGTTCTAACAGACGGTGATTAGCACTCCAGTGTATTATATAGCTCAGTAGTTTAGACTCTTATCTCAGTAGTAATCTTTAGTTTCTCTGCCATGGCGGTTTGCTGTTGCTCTGCAAATATTTCCCAATGGTTCTTGCTGTGCTGCTGTTTTTCCTGCTGTGCTGCTGTTGTGGTTCTGCCATTTTTGTAGTTTTTTTGGCTTTTTATCGTTAAATACAATTTCCTCCCATGCTCCCATGTCTCGTCTACATTTGGGAGCTACATCTACACCTCTTACACGTCACAGTTGGAAGATCCTCCAGCTGTTTGAAGTCTCCAATCTTTTGCATCTTCCAAGAGTTTTTCTTCCAGTATTGCTCGGTATTTAGCTCCGTCCATCCTTCCATCAGGCCAGAGCGGCTTCGCTGACCATGCTGCAGAAGAAGCCGCCCCACAGCATGATGCCGCCTCCACTGTGGTTCACTGTGGGGAGTTGGTGTGTTCAGGGAGAAATTACCTGTTGGTGCTTCACCACGCATAACAACATTTTGAGCGCTGACCAAAAACCTTTAGCTTCTTCCACGTGTTTGCTGTGTCCCCTACATGGTTTGTGGCTAATTACAAAAGGAACCACTTATGGCTTTCTCCTAGCCACACTTCCCTAAAGGCGAGATTTGCTTAGTGCACAACCAATAGGTGTGCTGTGTTTCTTCCACCTGAGCTGGGGATTTCTGCAAGCTACTTATCAGGTTAGTTCTGAAGCGATTCGGTTTCATTGGGTTTAATTTAGGAGTGTGAAGGTGAATGGGGCTGAATACATTTTAGATTTTACTTAAAAAAATAAAGAAAGCCACATAACATTCGTCTGTGAACTAAACTTGTGGTTGTAATGTGTCAAGACATGAAAAAGTCCAAGGGGTATGAATACTTTTGCAATGTGCTGTAACTATGTATAACTATGTATAAACTCAGCTTTTTTTTTGCCATAGCTGAGTTTATGTTTTAAACGAATCCTAATCATTTGGGTTGGTGGTCAGAGTCACTCTAATTGATGAGATGAAAGAGCTCCGCAGTGCAGCCCACTTTCACAGTCAGTTAGTCAATAAGTCCCATTTTATTGTATTTCAAATGAAACCATCATCATCACAATCATAAGCATATGAATCTAAAGAGTTTATCGGTACACGGCACCAGATATCCAAAGCAACACCCTTAAAATGTGTGAAACGAGTGATGAGAAGGGTCTTTCCCATCACCCTCTTTGCATTATGTGCACACTAAAGCACGCTGAAGTCAGGTGAAGCTAATGATGAGGCCTTTTCCCCAACAAACGCTGGTTTTGAATTAGCGAGGCGCTCTCTATGGTCCTTTGTTGGAGACAGAGCTGCTGATTTTTTTGGCAGAAACCAGTAAATCAGATACCTTAGCAATCAAAGGTTTTTTTCATGCTATAAAACGATCAAAAACGCTGTTATTAGTCATATCGCATGCCACAGCATCATTTTTGGTGCTTGAAGACGTGCCATCTCAGCCCGGTTTGTCTGAGGCCAGACACACAGGCTTCTGACAGGACTGGAGCGCTGCCCAGATCTTCTTTATTCTCCTCCTCGGCCATCTAAAGACCCCGGATACCCTCCTTACTCCTGCTGTCGGTTTATGCGCAGAGCTCCTGGATGTGGCGTGTCGTTCTGTCATCATCATTTGTGGTCGTGGACATGTGGTCGACGATGCCGGAGAGCACCGTGCTGTGTCTCCGCCCGGGGCCACGTGTGTCTTACCAGCAGCATCTTTATAATATTGTCGTGCCGATCGGTCTGACAATCTGTTACCTGGAGGGTTCTGATGTTGGGGATGAAGGGTTTAGAGTAGGTGAGCCGTTCGGAGCTAATTCAGTTTGAGTATTGCTGGGACACACTATAAAACCAGAGTGGGTTGACCGAGAAGCAGAAGTACGTTTGTGGTCTTATCTGCTCAGAGGGCATATGCTGGCCTGAAGAAAATGCCCCGAAGCAAAACAGATGGCTTCTCATTAAGCAGGCTTGTCAAGTAAAGATCAGTGTGTTTAATAGCTGCCCGGCAAAGATTGATGGTGTTGTTTTTACTGTACTGTTGCTATGGTTTCTCAAATGTCAATAAAGTGAGTTCAGTTAATTACAACAGAGTTAATTATGTATGCACATCCTTAGAGCTCATAAGAACCTGTAATCACTGAATTATAACATGGACACAAGTCGGCAAAGTACTTTCTATGTTATTAGACCTGAAAAAAACAAACTCATCTGCAAACATTCAGTAGATAATTTATCAGTTAACAGGAAAAATCTGTTTTTTTCCCCCCAAAACCAGTTCTTATTATACGTTTTTATGCTAACTAAAACTAAAGAATAGCGAGCACTGTTTTAAAGGTATACTATGCAACCGGGGTTGATTTTCCAGCGAGGCTCCCCCCAGAGGGCGAAAGTAAAAGTGCACTGTCGTAAAGATGCTCAGCTGTTCTGGTTTCTCCATCAAGCCAGGCGCGGTTGTTTTGAGCTTAGCAGACAGGCGAACGCAACGAAAAGTGGAAAAAACGGCAGTACAAACAATGACTAACACAGTGAAGGTATGAACATCAAGCTTCCCGTAGCGCTATCTTGGCGAGGCGGCGGCCGCCTCGCCAAGCCGCCGCCGCCTCGCCAAGCCGCCTCGCCAAGCCGCCTCGCCAGTTTTATTATTATTATTATTTTTTTTTTTTTTTTTTTATGTTGGCGAGACGCTACCGCCACCGCCTCGCCAAGCCGCAGCCGCCGCAGCTGCCGCAGCCGCCGCAGCTGCCTCGCCACGGCCGCGTCTCGCCAACATAAAAAAAAAAAAAAAAAAAAAAAATAATAATAATAATAAAACTCGATATGCTTGCATGTTTATTTGACGTTAACACGCGGTTCTTTGTTGTTGCTTTCGTGCGTGCATATAGTGAATGGCAGGGCAAAAACACAGTTCTCGCCGTAAAGCGAGACTTCTGTGTGTGCGGGCCGTGAGCTCTTGCAATTGCAAGTGCGGTATTTCCCCCACAGACCCCCAGGGCGGCCGAGAAAACCTTTGTTCGACCTGAAATGACTCATTTAATCATCCAAAACGGTATGGAACACATTAATTAACTGAAAAATGTTGCATAGTATGCCTTTAATATAAACTATTATTTAAAACTACTGTAGTATTGAAATGACAGTGAACTGATCACAGTGTGTAGGAGCTTTTAATAAGTAATCAATGAGTTCACGTCTCCCCGTGGTTAATTTATGATGTGACACAGGGGTCCATTTCTCTTAGTCACTCTTTAATGTTGAAAGATAAGAGAACCTGACATTAAATTGATACAAATGTGTTTTGGGGTCCGAAAGTCTCCATCATGCAAGAGAATCTGATGGGCAAGCGATCCGTTTAATAACAAACAAAAAAATCTAAACATTTTGAAAGCATATTTTATCTATACTTTTACACTAACATGAACTAAATAGTAAAAACGATTAAAGTATTGAATAAGTTGATCAAGATTTTCCTTTAGCTGTTTCCCAAAGGCCAACAGAGGCTTGTTTCTCCTAATCACTCTTCAAAATGGGAAATATAAGAGGGCATGAAGTCCAAAGAGTCTTTGGTGTGCCTGGAAATGGTCACAGAATAGCCGCTCACCTAAACTTGCCCATACTTACAGTCTTCAAAATGGGAAAGACAAGAGAACCTGCCACTCAACTGAGACAAATTTGTGTTCATATTAATATGAAAATAGCTGCTAGGCCAAGACTTGCTGATATATCTAGTCTATTTGCACTTCCCCAAATGAGGAACATGGTAGAACAGGGCATTTAATCAAGGAAGGATTGTATTAATAAACCTTTAATATGTCAGAAAACTTGCCCATGTCTACAGTCTTAGACTTAGACTTAGACTTAGACTTTCTTTATTGTCATTCTGTATACATAGAGTGCATACAGAACGAAATTTCGTTTTCACGCAGTCAAAGCGGTACTTACAAAGTTAAAAACAAATGTAATTGCAATTGTCAGCTTATCCAAAACTTTCTTTACCACAGGCGTGAATATTTCTAGGGGTAATTGTATGTTTTGAAATTTAAAGAGTAAATATGCATAAAGACTTAGACTTAGACAACTTTATTGTCATTTTGTATGCACAGAGTGCATACAGAACGAAATTACGTTTGCATACAGCTTGAGAACAAAACAGTAAATTGCAGTAAATTACAGGATAAGGTGCAGCGGTGATTTTTGTAATCAATTGAAATGTAAACAATCTCAACAATGTAAACAATGCAGGGGAAATAGACAGTGTGCGATTTCACAGTGTACAGGTGAGTATTATTAAAAACTGTGTAGTGTACGAATGTGGTACAGAGTCCTTCAGCAGTTCAGCAGTCTGGAGTATATGTGCAAATGTTTAAATGTACAGATATACGGCACCCTAAGTCAGCTCTAACTTCCTTCATGTAATCTGTACTCTGCCATGTACAGGAAGCCCTTTTAGTTTTTTTTCTCTGCTGGGTTTCTGACTCATCTTGATTTTTCTTAATCAGGACCCGGACTGATGGACAGTTGAAACATGCCAGCCCAAAACACTTTAAACTTGTTTTAATGTATATTCTCAGCAGAGAAACCTAGCCACATTTAAGGCTAAACCATTAGCCTAGTTAGGCCCGCCGGCTTTTTAAGTGTCTTTTATAAAGGACGGACTTTGTGCAGAGAAGTCCAAAGCCTCTCTCAAGTGGCGACGCTTTGACCAAGACCTGGAAGTTTGCTCCGATTCGTGGCTGCTCGCGCCGCATGCAGCAGCACACATCCAGGTTAGATGAACTTCTCTCACGAGCCGCTGTTATGTAAGACGCGCTTTGCATCCTCGCCGTGTTTCGCCTCATTTTTGCCATCAGAGCTGTGACGCCGGCAGTTTAGAGGAAAGCAAATGTGGCTTTTAAGATAAGAGCCGAAAAAGCTCTTCTGAGGAACAAGCCGGCGAATGTCACACTTGCCGTTACTCCTTCCTCATTTTCTTTTTTTTTTTTTTTTGTTTTTTTTACCTCGACTCTGCGCAAAAGGACATTTGACAAAGCGTGTGCAGCTTTGATGTGTTCGGGCTGTGCTTGCACGATGCAACCGCTGGCTTATTATTTGCATCCGTGTGTGCAGGTCGAGTACGCAGGGGTGGTTTCACATGCACAAATGCTCACATCTGCATGCATTTCTAGTCATATAGAGTGCAGAGGAGGTTCCTAAGAAGCTTCTCATTTACATCAACAGAAAGTTGAAACGGTAATGGGGGGGGAAAAAATCAGAAGATAAGAGAGTTTGGTGAAGAGAAGCCCGACCTGGGGGAATAAACTAACAAGTTAGGCAGAGGAAGGAGGAGTAGGACCGGGTTTGTGGGCCCAAGCTCGCTGACTCAGCTCCAGCAGCCAATCATGAACACGGTTGCAGAAAAAGGGCTGCTGCTTTTTAACGTCTGCCTCTTGTAAATGTTTGCGTCCTGCAGCACTCTGCAGTCGACCTCGGTCAGCTGCAGCAGTTTGTAACCACTCTCATAAGTGCCTCTAATAGCCCCCCCTCACCCCACCCCTCCCTTTTTAGAGCCGCCTCTGAGAGCGGTAGTTTTTGCAGCTTCTGCTTTGTTGCAGAGCATTTATTTCCGCACCGGGTGGCTGAACGGCGAATCGGGCCCGGGCCTCCATTGTTCTTCTGGTTGTGAAAGCATCCTCCGGAGTGATGGCGCTCCTAACCACAGGTCCTAGATCACTTTCCATCGAGTTGTGCCTCAGAGCCATGCGGAGAAACCTGATTCTAGGGTTTGTGGTTAGGGAGGAAGTGAAATCCCATCTTCCAAAAAAAAAAAAAAAAAAAAAAAAAAAAAGCCCACTCAGATAAAACTTACTTGTAGTTTTGACACTGATTGCAAGCAATAGATAGTTTATATTATGTTAGGCTGCTCTTCTTCTCCTGTGACCCAGCTATCTAATTTCTTGCTGCACGGTGTGCATTACGAGCAGCACTTAAGGCCTTCACCCGAACAACAATATATTTCCACTCCGGCTGTCGATCTGCGGTGCAAAACGCAGAACTTATGGCCCCGCTGAGCTGTTCCGGCACCGCCGCAGGATTGCTGCAGTTAATGCGGTTCGTCACTTCTGACGAATTGCCCTGAGCCGTTCTAGGCATCGATCATCCTCCGCGTCAAAACCACAGACAGGTGAGTTGATTTACGTGGATCAATTTCAGAAAGTTCTCACCAGAGATCTCGGGGCCTCTGCCTTCTGCGTATCCATCACCCGATCGTCACTGCCGAGCAGACCAGAGGCCGCGGATGCAGGCGCAGCGCCATCAAGATGTATTCGCCCCGCTACAAAGCACTTCTCTTTCCGCTTTTTGTGTCGCCCTTAAATGTTTCACATCATCAAACAAAGGTTATTACAAGGTAAAGATGATCGAAGTGAATGAAAACAGGTTTTAAATGACATTTTCATTTATTATGGGTAAAAAACAAGGCTATGGTTTTTGTATGAAAGAAAATGACGTTAATTTGTGCACATCGAGGAGTTATGGAGGATGAATGGTCCATTTAAGGCAGGGGTGTCCAAACTTTTTGCCATGAGGGCCAATAATGTCATGTGGAAAGTACTCAGGGGCCAGAAAATTAAAACCCCTTTTTTTTATCAAAATGTCAAAAAACTTTTTTTTTCTTCATTTTTACCAACTCAACAATAAACTACACACATAAAAATACTTTAATGAAACAGGTATATTCTTTTAGATTTGAAACAAAACAAGATTCTTGCAGGTTCGCCCAGTAAACGGTATCCTAAATCATTTGGGTTGATCATCTTTTTCTTTTCTTTTGTGTCCTTTCAGCAATGAGAACAGGACTGGGCTCACTGCTGCTTTACTTTGCCGAGTTAAATAAATGGGTGCACCGAAGTCTGCCTATTGGAAAATAGTTTGCAGTCTAATTTACAGTCAACTTAAATTCAAAGCAAAAATATGTCTGAAAAAAGACTTAAAAATATATTTGCACCTTACATTTTCCCTTTTAAGAAGATTTTAATTTGTGTCTTTTTAATTTTTTTGAAAGGCCTCGTATCAGTGAAAATTGGCCAGTTTTTTTTAAAAGTGCATCGCCTCAATCATCTGAGCTGGCAAAACCTAATTTAGGCCATTCTTCAACTGGGATTGAGGGCCACCCAAAATCATTCAGAGGGCCACAAATGGCCCCCGGGCCGGACTTTGGACACCCCTGATTTAAGGTGTAGAGGGTCGCTTCTTTTCCTGCTTCTTCAGGTCTTTTATACATTTACGTCATCTTCTCTACTTCGTGCTCAGAGGACGGAGCTGTAAAAGTTGCTGGAAAACAAATCCTTTTGTTTCACTTCTGAAAAGTCAGTGTTAAACGTGTTTTTTTTTCTGTAGGTCGTGAAGCTTCAGCTTCTAATTGAAAAAGCCACTCATGCTCCCACTCTCCTCCTACCTGTCAGCTCCCAGCTAATAAACACCGACCGCGGCCGCAGGTGAACTCAGCAGAAGTGAAACAGTGAAGTGGGGCAAACGAGTAAACACACTTTTCAGATGTGAGCCTTTGTTTTTCCCCGTCATCAGTTTAAAACGGCTGCGTTTTGAACAGGTTTTGTGCTTGTGGGCGATTTTGCAGCGAGTTGCCATGTTGAATTCGGACGTTTACAGTCGAACGGGTTTGCGGCACAAATGCCTGAAGCTTCACTGTATGAAACGAAAAATGAAATCCACCCATTCTTGCATTCATTTCTATACTATGCTCCGAATATTCCCTTAAAAAAAAGTAGTGTTGCACCGATACCGATACTAGAATAGGACGGGGCTCTGATCCAGCACTAAAATGGTGTTATCGGTATCAGCGAGTACCAACAAATAGGGCACGATACCATTTTGATGTTTGTATGTCACTTGAACGCAGCCTTCTCTCTCCCGACTAGAATTATTCATGTTATATAAGTTCATGAAAGTTGCACTATTTTGGCATTTGAGAGCAAAAACTCGGTTTAAAAGAGATTATTGAATTATTAATGTCATTTTACTGTCTTACTGTTGCACTACTATTATACATGTTATAATTTAACGAATGTTGCACTGTTTTGGCCTTTGAGAGCCAAAAGTTTATTCAACTATTGTCACCCATTCCTGGTAGGCAATAAAAAGTTCTACTACCCTAAGTAGTATGCAGTTCTTCCTATATAAACACATATCAATTTCAAACAGATGGTATCGGCCAATACTGCACAGCCAGGTATCGGGGCCAAAAAATGGCATCGGTGAAACACTAAAAAAAAAAGGGACTGGGAACTCGGGAAGTTTGAGTCTGGGGTAAAAAAAAAAGGCGTAGGAACTTTAATGGGAGCAACGTTGTTTATCCGGCGTTGTTAACAGCTGCATTCGATTAACCACGTCCTTGAGGCTTGTTCACAAACTAATGTAACTTTTCCAGATTAGACTGCATTCCTTAAAGTATAATTGCAACATTGATGTTTGTACATCACAGAGCACCGGGATGAATCAGCTCTGTTTGCAGACAGTCAGAATTTCCTCTGGTCAGCAGGAATGTGCCATGAGGCTGCGGCCGCTACAGAGCGTCTGTGGCCTCCCTCTCAGCCTTTTTCCTTTTCCGTCCCCTCTCTCTCTCTCTCTCTCTCTCTCTCTCTCTCTCTCTCTCTGTTTGTTTCCCCCCCGCCACACTCGCTGGACAGCCTTTGACTGGGCAGGAACACATTGTGACTGTGAACTTCTTGCTTGGCGGATGAATCTCCTCTATCAAGGACGCTTTATCATCAAGCGAGCACTGAGTGGTCAGAGGAAACTGCTGTTCCCGTAATCTTTTCGGCAAAGAGCGCGCCCGACTTGATGGCCCTGCGTGCCATTAGTGTGTGCGGCTCTTTTGTTCACACACTGTAGTTATGGGTAAGATCTAGAAAGCCTTTCATTCTCAGGATGCAATTAGATTAGTTTCCCCATCCCAGATGGGCTTTGTCTTGCTCTTTCCTCTGTGGGAGGAATTGTGCTACGCTCACATGGAGTCTCTCTTGGACAGAGTGCAGGTTGCAGACCAGTGGTTTCCAAAGGCGTTGCCACGTGGGCCAAAAAACGTAAAGTTAAAGGTCCCTCTGGGCCACAAAAAAAAATTGTTTTTAAAATAAAAACAGTATATAAACCTGGAATATTTTAATGAAAGAAACAACTATGTAACTATTTGTAGAAACTGATCTGTAATGCGTGGTAGATACGAAATATTAAACCCATATAGTTTCTGAAAATTTGGTGTAATGCATTCTCAACAAGAACAAGCTATGTTCTCTTAAAAAAAAATGCTTGTTGCCCCTTTACAGCTGCTTGTTGCTGCTTGCAGATTTGTACGATTCTTGAACTGCAGTCAAGGGCCGCACAAAATCCTTCCCATGTACATAAACGGCCCCCGGCCCAAACTTTGGACCCCCCCCCCTGCAGAGAGTCGGCTATCAGATCTGTTCACGTTCATATCTTTTCAGCACAACCCGTCACACCTCCCGTCCCTCGTTGCTCATGCGTCTTGTCCTCCCTGTCTGCCACCCCCCACCCTGTGGTTTGGTGTTCGCTTATTCACACAGCTAACTAGAGCAACGCGGAGCGGCTGAGAATGAGACCTTCTGGGGAGCTCTTTGAGATTTGGCAGAGATTACAGAAATTCTTTTTTGCTTTTGAAGTAAGAGTCGGAAGAAAATAGTTTCCGACAGGAAATGAGGGCAGGTATCTCTCTAAAAGGCGAAAGGAGTTTCAATCTTGCAGAAAAAAGTGTCTTATGTAATAAAGGATGAGTATTTATAGCTTTTTCAATCACTCTTCTCCAATCATTGAAAAAGTATTGGGTATTACAGCAATAAAATCCTTCTTATTACTGATGAACAGCAAGATCCCCACCGGTATTTTGATGATTTATCTTTGGTGATGAGCTCCAAGTCTATTAGGTCGAAAGGCCTCCTCGCCATCACCCTAATCATCAGCTCGGAAACATTAATATTGCTTCCAGCCTAAAGAAACATGTTGGTTAACGTCAAAATGGACCTTACTCCTAAATCAGCCTGGAGTAGGAACAACTGTAGACTGTAAAATTATAAACGATCATGGAAAATGCTAAAGAGTTCAGATGCTGAATGAATCCCAAACACAATAGTTTAAGATATGAAAAACCTGCAGGATGACGTTTAATCAGTGAGTCCAGATCTTTATGTTTGCTGAAATTCTGCCTTAACAAGTGGGTGTGTTTTAGTGTCAGTTCAGTATATTAATTTCGCTAACGTGACTAAATGTGGTGACCACAATTAGTCAGATGGTTCTAAGTTTGACCAAGCTGCTAAATTCCTAAATTCCTGACATGATCTCCCCATGGCTGGCATCTTGGATTAATTTTCTGTAAGCTTTTGCGGCTCCCTGGTTTACCAGGAGATATTTTCATTTCCTTCCTGTTTGATGGTGGCTGGACTTGGTGAAGAAATAATCAGAGACACTCCTTTGCAGAAGTATTCGCTACCCTTTAAACCAAATTATTTTATTAGATTGTTTTGTGAAAAGGCAAGAAAAAGTAGCCCTTCATCATAAGGAAAAACGATTGAAGGATAACAATGCATGGTTTTAAAAAAAACTTCTTAGACATACATTTACGAAAAATTTGCCATGCATTTGTATTCAGCCATAAAATCCCCTTTTATTGCAATTACAGCTGCAAGTCTTTAGAGGATATATTTACCAGCTGAGCTCATCTATAGTTGAAAACTTTTAACATTCTTTTTTTTTTTTGCTAAAAAAAAGCTTTATCAGTCTTCAGATTCTTAGTTGGACTCAAAATCACGAAAATATGACTTCATCTAAAGCATGTGGTTGCAGATCTGGCTGTTTTTAGGGTTCTTTGCCCTGCTGGATGTTGAACCTGCGCCCCGGTCTTGAGTCTTTTTCAGCCTCTAATAGGAGTTTTTCCAGAAACCTCACATCGGTGGCTTCATCTGTCTTGCCATCAACTCTGAACTGCTTCTCTGTCCCCGCTAAAGGAAAGCCTCCCCGCAGCATGATGCTGCCACCACCATGTTTTAACACTGGATCGGTGTTAGCAGGATCGGCAGTGTTAGTTTTTCACCCTACAAAAAGTTCAACTTCTCTGCTCTCATCTGATCAGAGCACCCTTTCCCACTAATTTATCTTTTGTATTGGTGAACTGTCTTCTTCTTTACACTCTTCCATTAAGGAAAGAACTGTGGACTGTAAATGAAACTCCTTTCAGCAGATTCTCCAAACCTGAGCTGTGAAGCTGTGCAGCTCCTCCGGAGTTACCATGGGCCTCTTGGCTTGGTTCACAGAGCAGCTGGAGGTGCTCTGTGAATCCTACAGAGATGACTTGTTGTTTTTTTTTAAAGCACTTTGTTTTATTTAGCCGTATCAGAGTAAAAGGGAGGGAATGAAAAAAGTTATATAAAATAATAACCTATGTGCCCTTTCACTCGACAGTTATTTGCTACTCTGCGTAGATGTGACACACGAAAGCCCAACATAATACAATAAAATTTGTGTCTGTTGTGATGTGACGAGGTGTGAAACGGTTCACGGGGTGTGAACGCTCCACGCACTTGCTTGCTCTTCTTGAACCATAAAAATGCCGACTTCAAAAACCTCAGCGCTGAGGTTGGGATATAATTAGCTTCTGCTCGGTCCTGATGTTTGTCTCTCAGCAGTCTAAATCGACCTGGCACACACAGTTACCGTTCGCCGACTCTGGGTCAGCGCTCGCTCTCGCCTTGTTGCCATAAGTGTGGCCGCGGTATTATGAATGGCAGCCGTTTGTCTTCCGGCTGTCAGCCCCAACCGTGAGCCAGACAGGCCTGCCTGATGCACGTGCAACATGACACATCCACTTTGCATCAAACCCCACGTTTTACGGGGGATTGGATGCAAAGTGGTTAAGTTCAGGTTAAAGGTGGCGATGGCGTGTTCTCTGCAGAGCTGCAAATGAACTTGTCCTCCAAGAGCAGCTTGAGCTTCCTGATTAGATGCAACTGTGACAAAGACAGAGAGTTAACTATGTCTTGCAAGCAAAATTAAATTAAAACACCACCTAAAATCTAAATTAAGTCTTAAATATAGCCTTCTTGTCTTGTGGACAGCAGTTTTGTTGTTCTTAGCTTTTTAAACTTAACTATATTCCAACTTTCTGAATAGTTTTCTCTTCACAGACTGCTGCCCTTCACCTTCTGAAAACCCTGGCTGTTTATTAGAAAGAAGCCGTAGACAGCGGCGGTGACAAAGTGAAAATAGCTCCTCTAAAATATAACAGAGTGCAGACTCTTTCTCAATGCCCAGATCCCGGGAAAAGAAAGTGTGACTGAACTCACAACTTCGCTTCATGATTTAGAGACGAGTGTTAGGCTTCAAATATGTGAATTTGAATTTGTGTTGAAGGGAATATTATACTGGCGATTTAGAAAGAGCAAGTTCCCTCTTGAGCTGCGCAGTCATACGCACATGAAAAGTAACTAAAATGTAAATAAATATAATCGGAGAGTTGGATGCACCTAACTGTGTGTGAATTATGCTTACATATTACAGCAGGAATGCAAATAAAAAGTGCAAACCTTTAGAAATCGTTTCTTTTCTCTTTTTTGCTTCTTGCTGAAGTTAAATCTAGACGAATAATATAAGAATTGTAAATTAATTTCCTATATATGACCAATTTTTCTAAATAAAATGTACACTCGTATTAAGAACATAACGCAACCACTTATAATTCTTGGGTTTGACATATTGTGTACGAGTCTGGGATTTTTCCATTTATTCTTCACCTTTGTTTAGTAAATAACTAGATGATCCAATACGTAGGGGGTGTATGACAGTAGCTTTTCTACACTTCAGTTGAACCCTGATTGTATCCTACATAACCAGACTATTAATACATAAAAACCCTAGACAGACAAAATTTATTTTCATCATGACTTCTTGTAGTTTTTGTTGTAGCTAAGGCCACCAAAACCGAGACCAAGTCAAGACCAAGACTTTGAGGGAGGCGAAACAAAGGCCGGACCCATGTGAGACCATTTTAATTGCTGCAGTCATAATATAGTTGCTGCTGCAAACGTAGGAAGGAAAATCTGCATGTGGCAGCTTTTTAACAAAGTTAGCTAATAACGGGGCTCCAAATTAATTGGCTGAACTGGTGCACCTGACTTTTTCAGTTTGGTGCTCTGCATCATCCTTTTATTAAACCCATGATGCGCTGGTAACGAGTTTTAAACCTACAAACCAGAACGCTCTGAAAAGCTTCACTATCCAGCTAGGCGTTAACGGTCTTAGTATTAGCTGCAGGCAGGATGGGAGGAGGCGACAGGTGGAGGTGGAGAAGCTAATTTTCTAGAGTAGAAATCCTTAAGTTATCATCTTCACAGGTGCGATAAGACTAAGACTTTAAAAATGTTGAGACCAAGACCACCTTTGATCTCTATAGTTCAATGGTTTTTTTTTAATATAGTATAATTTTGGCTGCTTTTTTTGGCTCCATTTATTACAGTTGTCATCCATTGTCTATTGCCGCTTATCCATGCAGGATCACAGGGCAGCAAGAGGCGGTGTACACCCTGGACTGATCACCAAGTCCGTCACAGGCTAACACAGAGATGCACAGGACAGACAACCATGCACACGCACTCACACCTAAGGGCCATTTGAAGAGACCAATTAACCAATTAACCGCATATTTCTCTCTCTTCTGTGAGACTCGGTTAAATCTGCAAATTCTTTCACATTTCACACTGTTAAATTATCACCTTTAATCTTATGAACTGTGAAAACTGCGATTCTTTTCACCTTTTTTAAGTATTTACTCCTGAAAGACTGTGATTATTTCTTCACAACTCATCTTTTTATGTCATGCAGCTGCTGCATGATAAAGGAAAATGGTTTTTTTATTGGTCTTCATCAAATAGATAATGTTAATTTCTAGTGTTTGCACACCGAACATGTTGCTTTCATTAGCCTTTCAGACATTGAGCCAAAGTTTTATGAAGAACTAATGCTCTCGCTGGATGTTGGTAATTCAATAAATTGAATAATGGCATAATGAGTTTGCTGTCAACATGAAATTGCAAATCTGAGATGTACGTTCCAAATTATCCGAAGCCAGATACTTGGTATTGTGGATGTTATTGCTGCTGAGCCCGTGTTTGGTTGCTCTGGTGCTCTGGGCGTTAATTTGATAAACAAGTGTGGGGTTAATGCCTCCCCTGGGATTCACTAATACGCCAAAACAAAATCCCCCAAGCAGGTGCATTGTTCTTATTTTTGACACGTCGTAATGTATGAACTGTGAAGCGTTGAGCTGGCTTTGCTGGAGTATGAGCGGCACAGTTATGCAACAGGATCTGAAACTGCTAGTTTTAATTTTATCATGCAAACAGAAACTAAACAAATCGCTGAACTAGTGACTTCAAACAAATTCAGAAATGCAAAGTCTGTTAATCATTTTACCCTGGGAGCCTGACATTCATGTCTCAATCTGCAAAGTTAGACATTTCAGTGTTTTCCGTACTGCGGTGTCCCCCCCTCTGTCAGATTTTGTGCTCCGTCACACGTGTGCAAGTGGTGGTGAATCACCAGCGGCTCACTAAGACCCATTCTAATTTAGTGCCTCATCTAATTACGGGTATTTAATCAAATTAAGTCCAAATGTTCAGTTGCGAGTGTTGAACTCCACTGAGTTGCTCTGACACCAGCCGCAGTCTATCAACATCTTTTTGGCAAGCCACCTGCTGTTTCATCTCTCAGATTTCCTCATTAATCAAATACACGTCAGTCTCTCGTTCGTTAACAGCACTCTCCATAGTTAGTGGTGCGCCTTAAAATAAATTCCTCTTTTTTTTTTGGCAGCAGAATATTGAACATTGCTGTGCACATTTATGCAATTCCACATTAACAAAAAAAAATTTGGTCACTTGTAATACAATTAGTGGCACCTCTGATAATTTCTAATAAATGTAAAAAAATATGTTTTTTTCTTTCTATACTTTTTTTTTTTAGTTTGAACAGGGAATATAGACACTTTTAATTAGCGATCCATGACTTCACATTTCCACAATGATAATAAATGTTTGGAGAGGCCGATTCTCTTTAGCAACGCCTCAAAACAGGAAATAACTGAGAACATGTCCTTCAAATAAGGAAAAAGTGTTTTTTTTTATATTTAAAACTTAGAAAATGGTTAAAGAAAGACCAAAAGGTCTGAACCTTAAAACATGTAAAACGAGTTGAAATGAGGAGGACGGTAAGGAAGGTAAACAAAACTCAGAAGATCACACTTAGAGATGTGAAGCAGGGATAACCAGTGAACTAAGTAGAAACATAAGCATTTATTTTAAGACTATGGTTCTCTGTTTTAACTATTGTGTTTTAATAATGATTGTTTTAATAATTGTGGAGTATGCAGTAAAAAATGCTCGTTTGCTTTTGGTATGTTTAGCATTTACACCGTTTTTTGCTAAAATCCCGTTCTGAATACATGGTCTTTAATGAGTAGACGGTTCAACCATTGCCGCTATAACAGCCTGCATGTCTAAGTGGTTGATTATCTTTTTTACTGTTGTGTTGATGGAGGTGATTAGAGCACCTGAATTTAACATTTTGGAGGGGCGTCCCAAAGCTTTTGGCAATGTGGTGTGTGTCAAACGTTGCTCCTCAAGCTGTAAATAACAAAAGTGACAGAGCCTGAGCAGAAAAGATGCCAAGTGTGCTTTAAAGCTTTTGGCCTCTCTGTTTCTGTCTGCATAGACCTGCGAACATTTCTCTCCGTAGGATGAATTATTGATCGAGTCGCTGTTTCTCCACCGGGGTCACTCGCATTTCTCTTTAGTCTGCATGGAGAGCTGATTCAACGCAGGCCCTTGGGGAGTTGACCCCCCACTATTTCTTGTTTTATTTACAGACAATACAAACAAACAGCTGACTCATCTCCCAGCATGCATTGCATCAAGTTGAGCAGTCAGGAAGTGAAAATAGGGAGGTCAGTAAAAGCTGGCGTGACTCAAACGCGTGTGTGCGCTGGAATCATTATTTTTCTTTTTGCAGCGGGTCAGCAAAGATGCGGTGAGACATGCAACCGAGAAAACCCCACTGGGGGGGGGGGGGGGGGGGGGGTAGGCATTACGCTGGCACGCTGTGTAATCCCCAGGTTTGCTCCACAGTTATAAAACGGAGCAGCTTCCCTCCCACGACGAGGCCGCTTTTATTGTTGCTGTTTCTCATCAAACACCTTCCTGTTCCCTCTAATTAAAACGAAAAACAAACAGTCTGCCGATAACGTGACGGCGGCTGATTGGCGCCGACTCCAACGAAGGAAGAACGTTTGGAGAAGGTACAGAAATTCAAAGCACGTCTTTTTGACACAAAATGCACAAGCTTACGGAAATCCTAATTAATAATGACGCCACCGTGCAATTGATTGGTGTGGGTGAGCTGCAGAGGAAAAAAAGAAAGTAAAATGTCACGTAACGGCAGCATAATAGGTTAAAAATGAATAAAAGGAAAAAAATATATATATATAAAGCGTAGAAAAAAAGAAGTCACCACCGTCCCATTTCCTAAACAACTTCAAGAAGCGGATTTAAGACCTAAAACCCCTCCAGGCTTTATCCCCGGTGGCAGCTGTCCGCTCATCACCTTGTTAAGAACTAGAAGGGAGGTCGAATGAGATCATTCTCTTTTTATAGAGGACGATAAGCTGCACCTCTAGGTAAAATACTAATGTATTAAATGGATTATCGGGTGCGTGATAATATTTCAAGACAAAAAAAAAAAATGAATTTAACCCACTTGGAGTGTCAAGATCTTCCAGAAGGCTCCTCGGATAAGATCGTAATAATTGTTAATGACGGATGAATGGGCTATTTTTACCCACGCATGTAGTCTAAAACTCTGGTCATCTGTTGGATAAGCCTTGGCAAATCCTATTTACCCTAAAACCAGAGGGCATCTGTGATAGGTTTGGGCTTAAAGGTACGCTGAGATACCCGGAGTGACGTCAGGCACCCAGGAATGGCATCGAAGCTGGACAGAGCCAAATAAATGAAAGCGAGTGAATGAGAGCAGGCCTGACGGAACGGATCCACACACGAGCCAACATCCTGACTCACTGGCCCAATTCGTCTTCTTACGCAACAGGCCAACAAGGCAGGATCCATTCACCTCCCTTTCCTCTTTCGTCGCCTGCTTCTGGGACGTAAATGTGGAGGGCAGATCTCGCTGAAAGCGGCGGCAGTCGGGTCAGACAGGAATGAGAGGAGGATGGATTTTTTTATACGAGTCACACCGCGTCTCTCGCGCGCACATCGGCTTGTGTAACGTCTTCATAGCACCGTCCGCTGTGTTCTCCTTTTCTTTTCTTTGCCCGATTTACAGCTCAGAGTGCCTTTGGCAGGGAGAGGGAGGCAGAAAGGACAGCGAAATGAGAGCCAGCGATGCCTGCAGCTAGGGGACAAGTTGTCTGTCTGTCAGGGAGGGAAGAGAGGAGAGGAGGAGCTGTTGAAAGGCTTTAGGTCCTGGCTGAGCGTTGTTCAAGGCCTCGATCAGTCCACTGACAGATGATGAGGGACCGGTGTCCTTGACCCGCTACGCCTCTACTTGGGAGGCTGACATAGAAAACTGAGGCATTATGGACAAAGAGATGGGAGGGCTGACTCGACACAGAGAAAAGGAAACAATCCCTCGATCTGTGTTTGGGACCAAGCTGTTGATCTTTGTGTGGGCTTTTAGCTGCCTAAACAGCTCGTAGAGAAAATTATTACAGGCAGTTTTATCACCATGTCTTCTGAAAAATATGTAATAAAAAAAAAAAAAAAGAGTATCGTAGCGGTGATGGCGGCATGTCTTATTTTGTGTTTCTATAGAGATGCACTGATCAGGCGTTTTTTTCCAGCTAAACTGGCCCCTCCCATGGATGATGGTACAGAAAGTAGCAGAAATGTGCTGCAGATGCTGCATGTTTGACAAAGGTAGACGTTTGGAATCTGGCAGAAACTATAGGGGGGTACAAGATTTAACCCATTTATAGATAAAAGACCGAAGGTGTCTCATCTTAAGCCGGTGTTGGATGAACATGAAGGTCCAAAGAACAAGAGCCTTAGAGGAAAACCAGACGGAGAACTTGGGCTAATACAGCGGATGTTCCACACAACCCATCCTGAGCCTGCTTGATGTTAGAGGTGTTCTTCTATGTTGCTGCTACCTTAAGGTCCCATAAACACTTGACCATTTTAAAATTGACTTCCCTCCAACATCAGTATCCTGAATCAATGGTAAATGGACTGAACTTATATAGCGCTTTTTCAGTCATACTGACCACTCAAAGCGCTGTAAACTAGAGCCACATTCACCCAATCGCACTCACTATACACATTTATACACCGATATGCAGCTCAGTAGGCAACTTGGGGTTAAGTGCCTTGCCCAGGGGCACATCAACATGTGACAAGAGGAAGCTGGAATCAAACCCACAAACTTCCAATTGCAAGACAACTACTCAACCCATCAAGCCAAAGTCGCCAATCAGAATCAGACATACTTTAATAATCCCAGGGGGAAATTGTTGCATCGGTCCCTAACTTTTGCGTTTATCAATCAACACCCTTTAGGTACATTTTTCAGCATCTGCTTACTTGCTCCAGGCAACAACAACAAAAAAAAAAGTTGGCAGATTACAATCTTTTGTTTCATCTTTATAACTCTCTACTTGCTGTTGACGATGACCGTCGATAAGCAGACCCTAGAACAGCAATGCTACAATACATCATCAGGGATTTTGCAAAAGTTGTTTGCGCTCGTCAGTTATTCAAGGCCACATTTTCACCGCTGGTTTGTTTGGGGAAAACGTGACAGAAGTTTCTCACAAATGCATTTAAAGTGATGGTGGGATGGAGAGGGAGACGGCGAGACGGACTGGTGCTTCGGTAAATAAAGAGCAGCAATACAGACAAACCTTGGGTCAAACAAACAAACACCATCTGTGTAAGCATCAAAACCTTCTGCAAACAATCTGGAATGACATCATTAATTTCCATAAACCACTCCATCTCACTATTATTCAAAGCACACCTTGTATTTACAGTGGTGATGCTTTGTTGTATCATTTGCTTACCTTTGGGCTGCACATACTCACCTCTTTTGTGTCTCGTCCTCACTTCACCTGGTTGCGCTATGTTGTGTGCTTTTATTGTGTTGGTAACCATTTTATCGCACATTTTGAAAAGTATCCTTCAAGCTCTGCCGTCTTGAAGCCAGAAAATTTTTATATTGTCAGGGTGGATTGCGATTTTGGAGGTACTGCTTTGTCAACCACAGCTCACACACTGCTGTAACTCTCTAGATTGTGTTATTGATCCCAGGGAATGTATAAGTGTAAATTCATCCTGTCGCTGATATTGCAAGATGGTGTTTTTTATCTATCACGAAAGTAGTCTGATAATATTATTGATGATATGATTACCCACAGCTCTGCCGGACAGCAACGTTGGCAAAAAATAGTTTCTAACACAATTCATAACATTCATAGAGGGTTTCTGCACACCTTTCTGGGCTAAATTAAACCAGGACTGGCCAACCAGAAATAGCAATAAATATATCTTCTTGAAAGTACTATATATTAAAGAAAAGCAATTCTTCACCTTCTGCTCCTCGGTAGTCTGGTCAGTGGCTCTAGCTAACCAAGGCCATGGGATGAATGACCCTAGTCTGGAAGATTTAATGCCCAAATGTGTTAAATATTGACTGTAATTTAAGAATTGAAATCAAATTTAACTTAACTATGTAAGTTTTTGAGTTCAGCACATTTTCATTGTTTCTTGAGCTCAAATTATTCATTTTGTCTGTTTTTTTTCCCACAAACTCTTCAAATATTGACTATTAGCCTCCTAAGCAATATGCTGGGGTAGATTTTCAGTCATCCGTAACATGACAATCCTAGGTGCTTAAATACAGGGAGCGATTAGACTTCTTCCCTTTCTTGAAGGCGTTTTATCTCTCATCCATAAGGCTTCTTTATTCGGGAAGACCGCCCTTCACACCATGAGACAAGTGACTAAATCAACTTAGTTCTGTAGTTCACCTTGCTACTTTTGAGTGTCTCCGCCATAATTGATGCACTACCAAAAGAACACGGGCTAACTTCAATATTTATAGCTTTCTTACATCAGATGGCATTACGCCTCTAAACAAAAGACCTGTGCAGTTGCAGCCTTGCAGCAGCAGATGCTTTTATTATTATTATTATTATTATATTCCTCTTCTCCCATGCACGTGCACAACACTGGTGTCATTTCAGCTTGTCACCAGAAGGGGCAAACTTTTGCAAAGAATCCGGCCGGAACTATGCTCCTTTAAAAAAGTCACATTTTCATTTTGGATAGCAATAAAATGAAGTCCATGGACGTTGATTGTTTTAGAGCAGGGGTGTCAAACTCATTTCTATATGGGGCCACTTTGGCGTCACGAAGTCATGAAAAGGTCCGGTTGCACGTGTATAGACGATACTTTTAATTTCATAATTTCATTCCAGTTCAGATAGAAGTATAAAAAATGCATAGTAACATAAAAGTAGCAACCTTAGGCCCAGTTTATACAGTTTATCTGCAAAAAAAGTTGATATTGGGGTGAGTTACACTTACAGGAGGCACAGTTTTAGCCACTTTATACACTTTAAAAGGATATATGCCTCTACTTTATGACATGATATGCTTTATTTTTGGCTCTTGAGGGCCTGATGACTTACCTTGACGGGCCGGATTTGGCCCGCGGGCCTTGAGTTTGACACCTGTGTTTTAGAGGAAAGTTCCCCATTTTTACCACCTTTTTTCACCACCGTGGGATTGGTCAGGACCTCTTGGAGGTGAATTTGGCAGCTCTTTGTTATCATTTTTAATGATAATGGCCTAACACTAGCCCTTTACAAAGATCACAACACTGCAAGTCCATTCGTCATACTCACACGTTTCTTGACCACAAACTCTCTGGATATTGACCGCTCACAAGGTTGAAAGTCCTCTCAGTGCATTAGCAAAAAAAAAAATGTTGAATTGTTGAACCTGTTTCAAAAATATGTAAATGCAGTGGAAATATGTTGAGAGATGTGCACAGAAAGGCGTCTACTGAATCCCAAAGACGCGTCTCAAAAGTCGGATCAAACAAGCTAGCCAAGCATGACTCTCATCGTCTCTGTTTAGGCTAAAGTTGGACAGGATGTATGGGCTAAATAAAGATAACATTTTTAACATATTTTCTGGGCTAAATAAAGACAAGGACTTGCTGACCTTAAATAGCCATAAAATATCTCTATTGGCATCCAGTGATTTTAGGGAACTCCACTTTTCCACAGAACTTTTTCAAGGTGACTCAGAATGGGTCGAGCCTAACAAAGTGTGTCATTTGTTGCTCGTGTGTGTGTCTGCGTGTGTGTGTGTTTTGGTCGGTTTCGATGTAAATGTATGAAGGCTGTTACTAATACAGGAGAGCGTGGACTATGCGTTGCCGGAGACAACGTAACCGGTCAGGTCTGGTGGATTTCGAAGCTTTAAGAAGAGCAAGAGGAGCATAAAGTGCAGAGTCACTGCTGGAACCAGCTTCAGCTTCTAGTGCATTTCAGCCTTTGTGCGTGTTTTGTGTTGAGAAGGGGGGGGGGGGGGGGGTGATGTGCTGGAGGACTGCAGGGGGCTGCACTGTGTGCTGACAGCTGGCTTCTATAAATAAATGTCACAGGCAGGGGAGGGGAGGGGGGGGCACAGTGGTGGATAGACAGGGGGAATGAGGAAGAAATAAGGAGGGGAGGAGAATGATGGGTGGGCCAATAGAGAGGGACCGATGCGGATGCACTGGGAGACTTCAAAGAATGTGGCCTACGCTGCTCTTTGCTCGGGTCAGGACTTAACGAACGCTCGCCACATGCCACCTGCGTCTGACCCAATCAGCCGCCCCCGCTGCCGTCACGTGACCTCCCGTCTTACTCTGCACGTGCGTGTCGTGGCTAATCGGTCTGTTGCTGTTACATGCTATCGCACATCTGGTCTGGCCCAGTCAGCTTCCTTCCCCCGTCGTGTCTCGGCTCCATCTTTTATAAAAAAAATAAAAAATAACAGGGACGCAAAGAGTAAACAAAGGAAGGCATGTTGAGGGAATTAACACGCAGGTGACGACGAGGCTGGCTGCTCTGCTTCGCGTCAGAAACCGAATAACGTCCTGCCCCTAAGCAGGAGGAACGCTCTCTTCATGAATTTGTCATGCAAGTGGACATCGAGCCCGCTCCCATCAGGTCGAGTGGACGAGCAGCTGTATCACTGACACAGGCGACTTTCACTTTGCTGCCTCCAGTTACACTCGCTCGGCTTTCTAAAGCGCCGTGTATGTGCGCGTAATTTTGTTTACAAGGGGAGGAGGGGGGGCTGGGTTTGGTTTCCGGTCTTGGCACAGCTATCAGAAACTGAAAAAAAAACAGCCCATCCGGATACCTCTGCCATGCTCGTATATACCTGTTGCATATCTGCTTCACCTTCCCCCCTGTGTGTCCTTTACGCTTCCGCCTGCGTTTCGATGCGACTATGTCCAAATGTTTCCTTGGTTTAGTTTCTTTGGAAACGGGTAATCAAATCTCAGAGGCTTTGCTGTTGCAACACAGAAGGCCTCTGACAGGATGGCCTTATGGGTCCAATCTGGGTCCGCACCTACAGATTTCTAAATAGTTTATTATCCAACAGCCATTACACTTAAAACTCCCTGCAATTAGTGATGAACATTAGCTTAGTTGTTTTAACGGGGTATGCATTGATATTTATTGTGCACGTGTACAATGACAATAAAGGTTTTGAATTTGAGAAGAGGGAGAAAAGAAAAAGGAGTGACCAGGTTGGAAAACAGAGAAAAGGCTTAGCATGAAGACAACATGGAACCCACTTGTGACAAAGTCTGCATCGGACCAGATCGGTGCTAAAACAAGCCGTCTCGTTGACTTCTGCTTTTTTTTTTTTTTTTTTTTTTTTTATGCGTGCAGAACAAACTATGAGCAGACTTTCTGTGGCTGGGCTGTCACATTCTGCCACTTTTATTTCTCATGAGTAGGCATGCAGCACCAGCAAGCAAATTTCATAATCGTGACGATAAACGCGTCAAAGTGCCGTTTTCTACCTGAATCTATCATGAATGTTTGCTAACTAGTCTACATCATGAACACAGACACATGCTCCATCCAGCCAGCTTTGATGTACAGAACGTTATCTGTATACATTTAAAATACATTTTCAGCTTCGTTTACTTCACCTCTACACTAGTTTTGCACATTCTGGTGATATTGAGTAGTGTGTCCTTTGCTAAATGGCCCTTCCAGAGGTGGTTGGGAGAAAGCTAGTAACTACTTCCTTGTCTAAAACCTCAGTCTGAGGTCCACCTGTGATTTCTATGCTGCTCTTCTATTGCATGCTTCATAATAATGGAGAAAAAAATGACATTTCTGTTCAACTCCTGGGCAAAGCTTAGCTTTAGCTTTGTGTGGAACAGCTTTTGTGTGGCCTATAGTTATAGCAAATGTTTTACTCGTTCTATATCATCCATTCAGCACCTTTAAATCAGTAAATACAACACCAGTTATCATAACTTAATTGTATGCAGCTATTACAGCATTAAGATATCTGTAATCAGTTGTAATGGGTTCTCTGCTTTACATTTTTAATCGTCACACTATAAGAAATTTCATTTTTCACACACAGCATCAGAATAGCTGGTGAAAGTTCCTCAACACATCTGTATGTCTTGTTTAATTGGCATGCTCCCTCATCTTTCCTATTTTGAAGTCTGGCTGGAAGACACAGGCCAGAAAAACAGGATTATTGATCAAATGTTATCAGTTTAAAGTTAAAAAAAAGTTTAAATTAAAACAAAATGTCAGGAAATTATTGTTAAAAATATATTATTTTTAACTTGGGAAATTATTTTGCATTGAATAATTTTCCTCGAATCAGAGCTTGAATGTTAATGGTTGGATTATGCTTCTCCATTTTAATTAAGAGCTTTTAGGCATTGTTTCAAAACAAACTTCGGGGACCAGAAAACAAATCGCTGCATTGTTGCAATTCAACGTCACCCCTAAACAAACTGTGCTCCCGTTGAAGGTTGGAAAACCGTAATTATTAGCCACTTGGTGACTAGTGGTTATTAATTGAGTTACTCAGTGACCATGACAACGACAATTACCATCACATGCTGGTGGCATTTGGTGCTGCAGCAAACAGCTAAAGGTTTCACAGTGTGGCATAATGCACCCAATACAATTATATTAAAACCATTAGAAGTGAAAACGAACGTTTCTTAAGTTCTGCCATCGCTGAGTGGCGGCCATATTGGATTTCAGTTGGAGGGTTTTGGGAGAGTGTTTCGACTTTCCAAGTCAGAATCTCATCTTCCAGATTTTTGTGATGTGAATGAGGGAAAAATCTGTTTCCCCGAGCACAAATGGGAGGTTCCAAAAACTGCAGACCTCATCCACAGTTAATGCGGTCTAATGCAGCGGTGCAGCAGTAAAGTATAGATTTATGAAGATGTGAATGAATAGGTTGGATTTGCTGAGGTGCTGATTCAGCGAACAGGCCATTATGAAGCCTGCAGTGCTTTGGAAATATATTTCAGTGAGCCGAGTCATGCCAATTTTTTTTATTATCCTATTAATTTCTTCCAGGTTTGGTTAAATTATGGGGAGCAGCGCTCCGTTTTCTGAGAGTTTTTGGTCTGTGCTGGTTCTGAACTGTTGATATTGGTATTGAAAAGTATTTTTTTTCTCTGTCTTATGAGATAATAAGTGTGTTTTAAGAGGATGAAGCAGTTTAATCAACAAAAAGTAGATAGGAGACTGTTACTGTGATTTTTGCGATGAATTGTTAGGATTTAAAATCAATGCACCTGTCATGTCCAAAGACCTGCGACATTTTCTTCTAACGGCTTGTAGAGGCAGGAACATCAGCTCTGAGTGTGACCTTTTTTCTGACGGCTCTCCTGTCTCTGCTCTGTCCCTGCAGCCTCTTGCACAGTGGTGCAGGCTGCTGCCCAAAGATGCTGCCAAGATGCCGGAGAGTGCGTGGAAGCTGGTCTTCTACACCATGTCGTGGTCCTACAGCACCTACCTGCTCTTCTTCTCCTCCTACTCCTTCTTCCACGACCCGCCCTCTGTTTTCTACAGTAAGACACACACAACTGTGAAGAAATGATGTTGGTTACTGTTAATTTACAGGGTTCCCACGGGTCCTTGAAATCCTTGAAAGTTTGTGAATCTGAAAAAATAAATTCAAGGCCCTTGAAAGTTCTTAAAAACAGCCAAAAAAACACATTGTCCTTGAAAGACCTTGAATTTTTTTGTGGGGTTGAAAGTTCACACGGATGACGACTCATGTGTCATTATTTTACTACCACACGATCTTTTAAAATTATGTTGATTCCGCAGACTTTTAATTTGAAAAAGTACGTTCGCTCTTCTTCGTTAGTTGGTAGGCTATGGTTTAGGCCTACGTGCGTCCAATAGGTTACATTCTCGCAGTGTTGCCAACTCAGCGACTTTGTCGCTATATTTAGCGACTTTTCAGAGTCAAAGTCAAAAACTAGCTTAATCAAAGATGGAAGTAAGTGAAACAAATTGATATTATTCTGAACATCTCAATGCTGCACTTTTTTCCATAAAATTCCATGAAACTGTAGGCTAATGCACATCTTATACATAATGTAGTATGGCATAGCCATGTACTGTGGATATAAATGTAGGCTATGAATATGATCAATATCAATGTAGGCTATAAATTCCACTTTCTTGCATTGCTTCTGACCCAACAACTTCTATGCCGTTTAGTCTTTTATTGAATTTGCATTGTATTAAAAAATGATAACCTATTCAGCGGTCACAGTAGGTAAATGCCGCCACGTGTGGTCCTTGAATTTGAGGAAATTGGTCTTGGAAAGTTATTGAAAGGTCCTTGAATTTGATGTTCACCAAGATGTGGGAACCCTGAATTTAGTCGGCACCATTAGGGGTCCCCCCCCTTGCCCTCCCAAAAAAAATAAATTAAAGTCAGTGAAGGGGATCCAGCTAATGGAAGGTAACCTGACTAGAGAAGGCAGACAAAGCGCTAAGGTTATTTTGACGTAGGGCTTTATGATAATTCAATAACACTATATATCGATCCACAGACGTATATCAATGATAGTTCAATAAAATGCCAGTTTTCTTTCCTTTTGCATTCTAGCCATGTTAGCTAATAGTATAGTCATTATATCCTCCCAACCGATAACAAACGCAGATCAAGGAACGCTTTGTCCCCTTTAAAGAGGTCAGACAGCATGCATTCCTTTTTTTATTTTTAAAAAAACTTGAAGTTTTGGTAAAAAGTAGGTTGAATAAAGGGTTGAGCTTAAATAGGTCATTATACGACACCATAAAATGGCCAGGGCCTCACTTAAGATATATGTTTTTGAATTTGTTGATAATTATCGATATCGATTAATATGATTTCTCTTATATCAACATGCTTTTTTCTAATATATATATCATCCAGCCCTCTTTTGACTTCAACAGCAGCTAACAGCTCTGTGGAGACCCTGTAGAGGTAAAGTGCCACTCTCGGTCCTCCTGTAGGCAGACATGCTGGATGTGCGCGCAACAGCTGCAGCCTGCAGGCTCGTACATTTTCTCCCAGCCTTAAATGACTCTTCCTGTTTTTATGTTGTGGTGCAACGCCACAGTGACACATGCAGACATGTGGGAGACGTGTGCAGACACGGCTTCGGGGTCCATCCGTTACTGACAGGATACGTTTTTTTTTCGCTTCTGTAGCATTAGGTTTCACACAGCATTTCTTTATGATTGTACCCTAATGGAAAAAGCAAGAGTCGTTACAGTTTTCAGTGTGCTGCTAATGGATGATGAAAGTGCTCCCAGGGTTCACATATATTCCACTCATGTCTTTTAAAGTCCCTCAGCCTCCTCTATAAGACACTGAAGTGTCAGCGTTCCTCGAGAGGAGCTGGAGGAGGAGGAGGAGGAGGAGGCCGTGCTCACAAGATGTAGCTGACAGCATCAGCTTCATCTTTGATCGCAGCGTCACGGCTAATAGCTGTCAGCGTGTGATGTGTGGAGAGGTAGAGGAATAGGGCTTGACCTGTAGAGAGGAAGAGGAGGAATGAAGCTGAGATCCCTCTCAGCTTCATTCCTGTGAAGGCTGATATGAGAATTTGGATAACGGCACATTAGTTGGGCAGAGCCTTGCCAAAACATTCCCCATTGTTTCAGGATACAGCCACAAACGTAGACCAATAAGATAGCACGTCGTTATGAAAATGAATTTGACATTTATACAAATAAAAAGAGAAGAAAAGTGTGACGTGAGTTTGTATCTTGCCACCACTGCAAGTTCAGTCAGATTGGAGGGATAGCGTCTGTGAGCAGCCATTTTCAATATTCTGCATTGGATGTAGGTCTGGACTTTGACTAGGCCGTTCTGACACGCGGGTTTCCTTTGATCCAGACCAGTGATTTCCAAACTTTTTGCGCGGTGGGCCAAAGTCTGCAACTCGAAAAAAACTGCCCCTCTCTCAACTTAAAGCACAAAATAGATTTGTGTGAATTACTTTCTGTTTAATGTCTCAGGATTAGATTAAACATGTAATATTTTTATGACACAAAGTAGAAAAGTGAGTTATTGTGGGCCTAAATATGTTTGCATTAATAAAAGACAGGTGTCCAGGTTTCTGACTTTTTAGCTTGAATGTTTTTTTGTTTGTTAGGGGGGTTTTTTTGGTCTAGAAAATGTTTTTAGTAGTATTGCACCGATGCCATTTTTTTTTGCCCCGATACTGATACCCGATACCTGGCTGTGCAGAATTGGCCGATACCGATACCATCTGTTTGAAATTGATGTGTGTGTGTATATATGAAGAACTGCATACTACTTAGGGTAGTAGAACTTTTTATTGCCTATCTGGAATGGGTGACAATAGTTGAATAAACTTTTGGCTCTCAAAGGCCAAAATAGTGCAACATTTGTGAAATTATAACATGTATAATAGTAGTGCAACAGTAAGACAGTAAAATGACATTAATAATTCAATAATCTCTTTTAAACCCTGATTATTGGCTCTCAAATGCCAAAATAGTGCAACTTTCATGAACTTATATAACATGTATAATACTAGTCGGGAGACAGAAGGCTGCGTTCAAGTGACATACAAACATCAAAATGGTATCGCTGATACCGATACCACCATTTTAGTGCTGGATCGGAGCCTCGTCCTATTCTAGTATCGGTATCGGTGCAACACTAGTTTTTAGTCTATTCCCAGCAGCAAAAACAAAAACTCCTGCTGTTTTTAGCCAAGTTCAATGGATGGGTGTCACCAAGACCTTTTTGAGTAAAAAGTCACAGGATTTTTTTTTACCATACTTGATATTTCCCATTTAATAAGATATAAACTTGTCATTGAAGATCTAAACCCAAAAATTACAACCGATGTCCATCTGCATCAGCAGCTTTTGCTGGAGGGCCAAATTTGTACTATCTTTGTACTGTGAGCCACAGGAAAGTGCTCCAAGGGCCATAGATGGCCCCCGAGCCACACTTTGGACAACCCTGATCTGACCATTCCTCCGTTACTCTGACATCAGGCTGTAATCATTTATTTAAAGGAGTTCTTGCATTTTCTGGAAAGGTGCTGTGCAATTAAAACGTACTTACAGTTTAGATGATTATTTGTAAAATGCGAAAATAAGCTAACTCTTCCTCTATTTCACACTTATGAACTACTTTTTATTGATCTATTCCTTACCATCCCTATAATATATATATAAAGTTTGTGGTTGTAATGCGGAAAAACTGTAAAAGAGTTCAAAGCGGTGTGAATATTTTTGCACGGTATTGTACGTGCATCCTGAGTGAAAGGTGGGAAAAGCTATAAGCTGTAAGCAGGAAGAAATATATCTGGCTCCCAAGCCTCGCCTCGGCAGCTTTTCTGCCGGGATCCTTCTTTAGAGGCTCTTCTCAATGTTTAATGATGGAAGCGTTGATCAATAAACATTACACGAAGCCTGAACGAAACCCCATCCCAGGGGAGACAGACCTCACTCAAACACGGGAGGAGAGAGTTTCCGTTCCAACATCCGATAGCTTTCAGGGACTCGAGCCAGTCTCATTCAGGCTGGTTTCTCCGCAGCGCTACTAATGATCCGCTTATCCGGGTCCCACTCAGAAGCTACTGTATTTACCATGTGGTGCCTCTGATTTATGTCTAAAGGGATTCCTGTGGATATCAGGCTCTAGATATGACAAACCGATCGTGTGCCGGAGTCTCTGACATCTGGAGGGATTTAAATGAAGGAAAACTATCCACTTCCTAAGCTTATTTATAGCAAAGTTTAAGCAAAAAACAAAGTAAAAAATGATGATCAACATGACAAATATTTGCAAACATCGATATTTCCTAATTTCTGATTTATCTTCTTAGAAATAACTTCATTACAATAATGTAAAATACATACTTTTTTTTATTTTTTTTTTATTGAGGAAGCTTCCTGGGGAGGAAGCTAAACATCTTCAACTACGAAAAACAAGTCCAGTTGCTTTGTTTCTTTTACTTTTTTTTGGAATGACCATGACCCGGATGACTTCTTCACCAGCATAATGTAAAATACACAATAAGATCAATTGGACTGAAGTTAGGGTTGAACATTTATACATTGTCTTGTTATTAAAACAATAACTAGATTTAGATGATAGTGTCTGAGGTGCTCAAGTACGCAGAAAGTGCTTTGAGGATTACGAGGAAAGAAAAAAGAAGATCTTGAGTTAGAGCCTCGTTGAAACGCCCAACCATTTTTCACATCTTCTGTCTTGAGATTTCCTTAGATAGAAGCTCTGTCATTCACGCCCAAACGAAGATTCCTCTTTTCTTAGCTGTTAAATTGTTTCCGCTGTTAGCATTTTAATTAGTGGGTCATTCAGTGAACCTTTAGACTAATCACTCCAAAAGCTACTGTCTGTTAAAAATTATTTGGTATTTCTCTAAATTATTGATTAATTTGTTCATTGATTAATTCATTTTATTTACTGGTTTATTTTAAGGAGCGAGCGTACACAATGAATAATCAACATAGTAATAAAAAGCTGCAAAATGTTGCGTTTTTGTTTTGTTTTACTAATCGTATACAACAAGCAAGTTAAAACGATTGCACTGATAAGAAAGAGTTGATTTCTTAGTTTATACCATGGTCTGGGTGAATACTCGATTCTGATTGGCTGCAGGATGTCCATTAAAAAGTGTTATAGGACTAGGGTTGTCAAAAGTATCAATACTCAAACGCTGCATCCGGGTACAATATTAATTTGGCATGGTATTGATACTAAATATTTTGCATATGAGGCAAATGAAGAAGGAAAACCCAAAGAGTTCTCTCAGCTGCTTCTTGTGAAAACTTACAACGTTAACGATGAAAGACACGTTGAAGTATTAATAATTGATTCAATATTTATTGATTTTGTAAGTGACCATGGTCTACGTGGGATGATGCCTTGCGAGGCGTCCATTAAAAGAAATGAATGGACTCGGTTCGCGCATCCGAAACTTAATCCATTAATTTCTGATAATTAACGCCTCATCGGGCATTATCCTTATATAATGTACAGTTTCATCTAGAGACCTGTGGATGATTTCTAGATGATTGCATTATTTGCGTCATCTGGAAATCTCACTTGCACCTTATGCAGCATCCTTAACTCAGGAAAACATGTTTATAGAACTGTACTTTTTTTTTTTTTTTTTTACATCTTGACTAGTGTTGCACCGATACCGATACCAGTATCGGACGGGGCCCTGATCCAGCACTAAAATGGTGGTATCGGTATCAGCGAGTACCAACAAATAGGAACCGATACCATTTTGATGTTTGGATGTCACTTGAACGCAGCCTTCTCTCTACCGACTAGTATTATACATGTTATATAAGTTCATGAAAGTTGCACTATTTTGGCCCTCGAGAGCCAAAACTCAGGGTTTAAAAGAGATTATTCCAATTATTAATGTAATTTTACTGTCTTACTGTTGCACTACTATTATACATGTTATAATTTCACGAATGATGCACTATTTTGGCCTTTGAGAGCCAAAGGTTTATTCAACTATTGTCACCTATTCCAGGTAGGCAATAAAAAGTTCTACTACCCTAAGTAGTATGCAGTTCTTCATGTATACACACACATCAATTTCAAACAGATGGTATCGGTATCGGCCAATACTGCACAGCCAGGTATCGGGGCCAAAAAATGGCATCGGCTCAACACTAATCTTGACCCAAATCTGCTTAAAATTCATAAAATTGCATATAACTTTTTTAAAGGTCACATTTGGTCTCTGTTGAGACAAGCACTGAAGTGTGTGATGCTGCTGTCACCTACAGGCTGTATGGGTTATACTGAAACGTCGTTTCCCCCGCGGGGGACAACATGGCAAAGCAATTCAGCAAGGCGGTCATGCATTGATGTTTAAGCTGATAATAATTGACAGTTGTGATCGACAATCTAAATAAAGTTTTAAAAGCGGCCCTGCAGACAATAAAGAAGGCCGTCGCCGCCGTCTCTGCAGTGCGACATCCTTCCCCTGATCTCGTCCTCCTTCTCGGTTCCTCCAGACTGGAAGAGTGGTATGACAGTGCCTACAGACATCGCCATCGCCTACCTGATCCAGGGCAGCTTCTACGGCCACTCCATCTACGCCACCGTCAACATGGACACGTGGAGGAAGGACTCCGCTGTCATGGTGGTGCATCACATCATCACCCTGGCTCTCATCAGCTTCTCCTACGCCTTCAGGTAATAACAGAGCTACGGAGGGCACGGCGTAGAGGCCGCTGCGTGCGAGCGTTTAACAGAAGCTGCGTCTCGTCTGCAGGTACCACAACGTAGGCATCCTGGTGTTGTTCCTGCACGACATCAACGACGTCCAGCTGGAGTTCACCAAGCTCAACGTCTACCTGAAGTCCAGAGGAGGCGGCTATCACCTGCTCAACGACGTGCTGTCCAACATGGGCTCTGTCAGCTTCAGCATCACTTGGTAAACTTTAATCGACACTAAACCGGTGCCTCGCAGTGTTGTATAAAGTACTGAAATATCGGAGTCAAGTAAAAGTATAGGTACCTCTCCAAAATATGACTTTGGTAAAAGTCCAAGTCACTGACGGAAATGTTACTTGAGTAAAAGTCTTAAAGTATCTGAAATGTCTTGTACTTAAGTATGACAATTACTGTAAAAGTAGATGTACTCAAGCAATGTAATAAAAAGTATAAGTAAAAAGTAAAACAAAGCAAATGCAGTTTGAATGACATTTTTTAGATTTTGGTGATATTTGAAAGTCAAATTCACTTGAAATAATATAAACAGCCAAGTGCAGGAATACTTTAGACCAAGTTTAGACAGAAAATACAACTTTTTTGTAAACTTTCAGTTTTCCTTCTTCAAGTAAGGTCAGTGCTATGCACTTTAAAATTGTACACAACCAAGTGCAGGCAAAATTTAGACCAGGGGTGTATACTAAGAACATGGTTAAGTGATAAACCAGGCTTAGTTAACCTACAGGAAGTGGTAAACCTGCTAATAGATACACCTGCAGGTTATCATTTAGTTAAGAAAATTAGGACTCTCTGCTATTAGATGCTTTACCTATACCACAAGGTTAATTTAACCTGCTTTACCACTGAACCAGCTTCTTATTCTGTTGGTGGTGATGAACAAGCCCAGGCAAGTCCCAAATTTGTCACAGTCAATCGGTAGGTGGGGTTAAAACACTTGCGTGCGTGAGTCTCTCTCTCTCTTTTTGTAACGAGTAACTAAACCAAACATTAAAAATGTATTGGAGTAAAAGTATGTAATTAAGTTCAGAAATATAGTGAAGTAAAAGTAAAAGTTATCAAACAATGTTATACTCAAGAAAAGTATAAAGTACTCCAAAATATACTTAAGTACAGTAGTGAAGTATTTTTACTTCGTTACTATACAACACTGGTGCCTCGTCATCTGATTTATCCCCTCCCACCCCGGCTTTTTGGTTGTCTCGCTGGAAAGATTTATTTATTCTGTCTGGGTCTTATTCGTCCAGGAAGTCCTTAAAGATCCGCTGTCTGTTCTGTCCCCGCCTCGTTCCTCTCAGGTTCTGGTTCCGACTCTACTGGTTCCCTCTGAAAGTGCTGTACGCCACGTGCGTGTCCAGCATCCAGTCTGTCCCCAACATCCCCTTCTACTTCTTCTTCAATGCCCTGCTCCTCGCCCTGCTGCTCATGAATATCTACTGGTTCCTGGTGAGCGCGCTCAGAAGCCACGCTTTTATCTTCTTTTTAAAAAGCCTCCACTTCAGACGCTCGCTGTGATCCCTCGGCTTCACGCTTTCCTCCTCTGCTCTGCGCAGTTCATCGTCATCTTCGTGGTGAAGCTGCTGAAGGTGAAGGAGGTGAACGATGTCAGGGAGTACGAGGACGAGGACGCCAGGAGGGCAGCAGAGGAGCTGCTAAAACACCCTCAGGCAGAAAGCAATGGTGATGGTGATGATGATGATGCTGGACATCACAATTCAGCCCAGAGGTGAGCTGCACCTTCTCTCTTTGTGTTTCCCTTTAACTTCAAGTCACATTAAACACAACAGAGAGCCGTAGAGAGCAGGCCCCATTCTTTAAACATTTTATTTGATCGTATTTACTGGATATTCTGCAAAAACACAGCGTACTTCCCCTGGTGTGATGAAACCTGACAGTTCACCCATGGGGGGTATTTTCTGGGTCCGTGTCTATGATGCGTCGGCTTGAATCGCTCATCAGACGATGCAAAGCCCGTCTGACCGCGCTGGCCTGCAGCCTCATCGTGGCCACACCTGCCTGGCAGGGCTGCGCGTAATTTAATGTTGCACTGTTGGCTCCAGACGCTTCCTCGGCTCTGGCTGCGACCCAAAGGAGCCTTGAAAGCTCCATGATCGGAGCTCTTGCACAAATAGATCAGTTATCAGGAGATATTGTAAACTAAGCCCCCTTGTTTTGGGGCCAGGACAAATGGAGGAGGTTGCTGCATATTTTAGGGTATTTATTAATTTTATTATAGTCAAAATATTCTCATATTTGAGATTTAATTTTTGGAAAATTGGGATTTTATTTTTGCCGATGCACTCATTGGGTTTCCCTGAAGAGAATCGCATGCAGCGCTGAATATTTGTTTAGGAAAATATACTGTCAAAATATTGTAAAGGAAACTTCTGCCATAACACGAGGCAGTTTAATTTACTGATTTACTTTTTTTTTTTTTGTAAGTTAGTTTAAAGTTACACATCTAAAATAAAGCCTGTTCTTAGCTCATTGTGTGACATTATTAGCAGCAATATTTTCATTGTTTACAATGACAGGGCCGCCATCTTGTTTAACCAGCATGATTCACAGCTTGTGTGTAGTTGCACTTTGACTGCCTGGTCAACTCCCAGATAAAATGCTTGACATAAAGGCAAGTTTTAAAATAATATCTTTAATTTCTTTTGTGAAACGAAACAGAGGAGCAAAAAATTGGTTAATCAGATTTGGTATAATAAGATTGCAGATTTTATTTCTATATTCTCAGGAAAAGCATCTTCAGGCTTTAGCACCTTGAGATTTTGCATCCACGATTCCTTCTTGCTGCCCACTTAAAGGATGTGTGCACAGAGCTTTGTGCCAAGTTAAAGTTGGTGCTGGGACGCAGCATTCTGCATTTCTCCCCTCATCTGCATCTTCTTATGCTCCTGATGGACTGAGCAAAGTCCTGTGTTTCCTCATCCACATTAAGACTGAAACCGTCGGGCTAAGGGGCTAAAACCGCCAAAGTTTATGGAGGTTTTACTATATAATATAGCGAAATTAGGTTTCCTGAATTCATCACAATCCAGTTTGTGACTAAAGAAGAAGGAATTCAGGCAATGTTAAATAAAACTTCTAGTTTCCATCTACCTCCAGTTCTAGTGAGATAAGCCCAAATGCATCCCTCAAAGTGACAGGAATCCTTTTCTTTCATGGGAAATTGCTGTTATATTATTCTTGTTATGTGTAAAAATTAATTTGAGAGATGCCCACTGCTTTTTTTTTTTTTTTCTTTCTAACCACAGCGGTGTCTCTGATCTCAGGCTAAACAAAATACTGCCCATTTTCCAGGACAATGAGACCAGAGCGTGTAACCAGCAACCTCAGATGCTCTAACACCAGGCGTCGAATAGTCAAAACACAGAAAGGGAGTAGTTTGGATTTGTTTTCCTAACCAAAAATATGGAAATGACCGAAAGCTCCCTGAAGGCACCCTTTGATCGGAGCACCATTCTTTGTAGTTTTTAACTAACTAAGGCCTACAGTCGCACGTCACAAATATCACGGCGAGCTTCGCTGTCGGTACTTCATAGCCAGCTGTGGTGTGACCCATATACACGGTTCTGCAGCCTTACGTTTTGCAACAGTGAGCTTTAAACGAGAGAGTGCTGACTAAAACCAAAGTGTATCTGTTTTTATCTGGAAGCCCGCCTTTAATCTCGGTGCTGACAGCCTCGTTCATCTCTATCGCTGTGGCCTTTGACCTCGGCGGACCTGAGGACCTTAAAGCCGTGATGCCTCCTCTTCAGCTAGTCCCTCCCGCCAATCAGAGCAGTCCTGACAAAATCAGACCGCTAAAATGCATACAGTGATATAGGTGCTTCCTGCAGTGCGTCCAGGAGAAGCTAACCTTCCACAGCGGGGGGGCTAAGACCACACAGAGACGTGATAACGCCCTCATCCGACCGGCCTTGAACATGTCTGCTATCCTTTTTGCACCGAACCTCTCAGATCTGCTCATCACTCCTCTCTCCTGTCTGTGTGTCTCTTTCTTCTTGCAGAAAGCACGTACAGAACGGGGTAGCCAAGGACAAGTATCTATAACAGGCCCTGCGGGGCCACCACCTGGCCGTGGACGCCTCCTGCAGGCCCAAAAAAAAAAACGCGACCGAGAGGGAAGAGCATCTCGACCCACGAAACAACAACAACAAAAAAAAAAAAGAAGAAATGATACAAAAAAAAAAACAACAAAAAATGAAGGAAACGTTTAGGGTACAATCAGTTTTTATTTTGTATTTGTTTTAGAGCGTTTTTATTTTCGGTTTTATTTTATTAGAGCACTGTGAATGTCATTTTCAGCTGTCTTACTGTTGTCAACTTAACATCTGATAGATCTAATGGAAACAAACCCCCTTTTTTTTTAATTATTTAAGGGAGGAGTGGAACAGGGTAGACCCGTTCTGATTTCTTCGCATTACCTTTAGGAACCAAGGGAACAAGCAACAGCTGGATCATGTTGGGGTTATTTGTTGATTCCCTCCCACTTCCTTCACCTCCATCCATCCCGCTCTGGTTTATTATATGAGGAGGAATGAAGGATTATCGCTGCTAATCCTTCGTCTGCTTCGCAGCTTCCCGGCGTCTAAACTTGGAGGCCAGCGGCAGCGTTTGCATGTTCTAGGATGTCAAGAGCGCGCTTGCAGCTTTTAAAGTAACAGGCATCCTTTATGTCATGACACTTATCTCTCTGACTTAAGAACCACACGAACTCTGAACCTTCACCAGGATGGCTCTACAGAAAGCGCTCCTGTTTTTTTTTTTTTTTTTTTCTTGTGTTTTTTATTTTATTTGCTGTGTTGTCTCTGTATGGGCTGCTCAGCATCTGTTGCTGCACTGACATGAAGGCGTACAAGCTCATTGCTGGTTTAATGACGGCAAACGGCTAGAATTGATTGACCGGGTCTCAGCGTTCTTATCGTAATTTCATTTGCTGCAACAGAAAGAGATTTCAAATCATATTCAATGTATTCAGGTGACGGACGAGGATGGGGGAAGAAAAAAAAAAATCATCATCCTGATTGAAAACACAATGTATGCACTCGCTTTAGTATTCAGGAATGCATGAAGTCGGGCAGGATTTTGGAAAATGCGCAAATTCTCCCAGTGGCACCTAAACGCCTCATTTAGACAAACGTGATCAAACAGACTCGATGGGGAAAAATAGGGTATTCACAGCAAATATGTTGTGTCACTGATATGTAACTCACACCAGATTTCAGTAACAGCCCAACTAATCCCACACAGGCAAAGAATGAAACACATTTTGACCAGAAATTAAGTTATTTGTAATACAGCGGACACATTAAGAAAATTAAGTGCAAAATAAATGCGTAGAAATTCAAGAAACCGGCTGTAATCTGCTATTATTTAGATAATAGTCCTGGTCTTGCAGGGGTGAATTATTATTAGCTGGTTTGGTCCTGACCGATGGCCTCTGAAAAGATTTCCCATCAAGTATTGAATGGTCTGTCGTGATTTTTGCTGCTTTATTGCAGCGAAGCACACGGATGACGTTGGTTACAGAGGAGAGAAGAGACCGAACCAGTTTGTTTGAAAGGATTGGGTCCAAAATCCCACCTGAGCAATGCATGTGACCAGTTTCTCCACACATAACTCGCAATAGCTCAACATTTATTATCTGTGCTATTCCACTTTATTTATTTCATATAAAACTGTACCTGATTACAACTAATTGGTTTTAAATTTTCTCACACGTTGTTAGCGACATCTGGTGTGACTTCTCATGTCGGTAGTCACGTTAAAAAAAATCGATCTGCCATGATGATGTCGCCTATTTCCCCAGCTTTATAAGATGCGCATTTGAAGACCGGAAGAAATTGGACTTTAAATTATAATTATTATTTATTTATTTTTTGCAAACGTGAACTGCGAGTTAAAAAAAAAGGCGATAGGAAATCTTTTTTCTTTTTTTTTTTTTTAACCAGGTGCCCGCTGGTTTACTGCATGCGTGTTTGAAGACAATAAGAAATGTTTCCGCTCTGTCTACCTTCTCGATCAAATTCCAGCTCTTGTTTGGAGGAACAGCATGCTTGTGCTGCTTGAGCAGGCCGGCAGATGTTGATGATCGGTCGGTTTTTGGGGGTGGGGGGGTGTCTGTCCTCTTTTGTTTCTGTCTTCCATCGTCCTCAAATCAGTGTTTCAGGAAAATCGAAGCTACCTTCAAATTATGATTATAGTTGCTGTAGTTAATGTTTTTTTTTTTTTTTTTTTTTTGGTTGAATTGCTGCTGTTTTTATCTGTGAGAGCACTGTGTTGTTGTTGTTTTGTTTTTTTTTGTCCCCTCCTGCTGATGTCGGTGACGGTCAAGTAATCAGGGGACCATTGCTCACCTCTATCACCAACATCTGGATTCTCACGTGCTCCTGCTCGTATTACTGTGGCACATCTGTGCTGTGGACGACGCGGTCCGTCCAACATGGCGCTCGCCTAACCTGCTCAGCTCCTGGGGCCCATAATGCACCTCTCTCTGTCTCCTACAATGACGGCAGTCGTATCTGTGGGCGTCGGGGTGTAAAACCCTGATGATCTCGCACACGTTGTCACACTACACCACAGGGCTGTGAGGAGACGGAGCAAAAACAACTAAAGTTTCTCTGAATGAGGACCCCCCGCTTATCTCGATGACGCTGTTTACGTCCTTTTTATCATTGCAGCGCCTCAGGGTTTGTTGGATTTTGTGGACATTTTTAAATTAATAACCTTTTCTTGGATTATTTAAAAAAATAAAAATAAAATAAAAATCATCTTTAGCCTTTCGGAGGCTTGAGGACGCCGACGCTGGCAGCTCCTAGTAACGATGTGCAAACGGCCGCCTTAATATAAATTAATCTTTAATTGCATTTGCACATTTATTCTGAGGGGTGGGGAGGGAAACATAATTGCACTAAAATACGCCGGTGGCAACAGTATCGACATCCCTGCAGAACCCTCTTGCCAACAGGGTTAAAGTTAGGAGCAAATAGAGAGAGAGGGATCTATCAGCTAACCCTGTTAAAGCTGCAGATACTTGCAGATCTGTGCTTGGTGACCCGCTCCTGTTGTGGTCTAGCCATGTGTTTTAGATCATGAAACCTTCTCAAAGAAAGGTTTTCTGGTGGACACCATCAGATTTTTTGGCATTTCAAAGCCATCACGCGCTCTAGCAAGTCTCAGAGGGCTTTGGGAAGAGAAACAAGCCCAGAGCATCACAGATCTTCCACCGTGCTTTACACCAGAACGGCGCTTTCCTCCCCTCACAAATTGACTCTTTGTTTTAAGCCAGACTCACACGGAGGTTTCATTTTCTGTCTATTTGACAGAAGGTATTTTACAAACTTTACATTTGACGTTGTGATGGTAGTCAGACAATATCACTGAAGACAAGCTGGTCAGGTCGGCCATTAGAGGCGGCACGCTCAGTCCAGGCTAAAACCCTTCATCTGATCTACGAAATTTCATTGTATGTACCTTTTATGTATAAGGACAAATAAAGCACCTTATCTTAATATCATGTTCAGATCCCAAGAGAACAGGAAGGTAAAGCTTACCAAGTACTAGTTCCTAGAATCCCTGCTCAAATTTTAAAAAATACAGTTTAGAAAATACTTTTTTTTTTTTATTTCAGAGTTTGCTGGTAGGACCAATACAGACGGCACCAGTGGTTTTGTTCAAAATCATTATTTCTCATGAGTGTTTTTCCAACTATTGCATAAATAAATGTGCTCAAATTAAAGCTTGGGAGTTTCATGCTTCCGCAAGAAAAGATGAATTTATTTTAAGGGTTTTTGTACAGCTTTTCAAAAAAGGGGGGCCAATCAATTTGGCAACCAATGTAAATTATTAGAAAAGCCCTGCTGAGAAGTGAAATTCCCCTGATCTGGAACAAAAGAAAAACACTTTTTTTTTTGGTTAAAGCTGTAAAAAGAAAATAGATGATTCACTTGTGGAGATTTGACAGCTACTGTTGGACTAATTAAAGGTGATCTATGGGCTATTATAAAAAAAATAAACCTAATAAATGTTTCTACCCAAAGGGGTTGCAGTGGATTGTCGAATGTTTCTGACATCTTTCCATATATTCAGGCACAGACAGAACCGCGCTGTGACTGATGAGGCATCTGCAGATCTAAACTCAGATCTCAACGTAGAGCGATTAAAAAATTGGGACAATTTAAGGCTGCTGCATTAATTATAATTTAAGAAGTGGCATTATTTTTCTTTTTTTTTTTTTTAAATCACCTCTGCAGGAGTGAATCGACAGGAAAAAACTTTTAAGAAATCCAGCAAATATTATTGTAAGCTGAAATGAGCGGCGTACATTGACCCATTTCTTTACAATCAAATATGACATTTTGCACAGAGAACTGTGAGACTGCGCATGAAAAATGAGTAAGCTCCATTAATCCTACTACTGTGCCAAAAATGTCCACCAAAAATGGAAAGAAATATAAGGGACGTGTGTTTCTGGGGGTTGGTGATTGAAGCTGAAGAGCTGGTTGAGTGTGACGGGCCCAGACGCCCTGCAGGTATTTCCTACACATGGCAATGTCATTTAATCGTATTATTTTTACCGCTCATTAGACGATCAAAACTAAAAATGAAGGGAGCGTTCGAGAAATGTTTTTATGACTGAAGGATCAAAGACTAAATCATACTTTGAAATGTATTTTAATGATTTTTTTGGACCATTGATAAACACTGTAAGCTATTAAAAATAAAAAATAAATTCCCCCAACTTCTTTACCGTCTGAATTCAATCACTTTTTTTTCCTTTTTTTTTTTTAAACGCTTGCTATTTGGTAATGTAGTTTTAACACCATTCAGCCAAATGTTTCATTTTTTGTGAAATAATGTCCGGAAACAAGAAGATAAGTCCCATTGTCATTTAATTTTTAAATCACAATAATTTTCCATTGCAAAGATCGAGTGTCACAGATGATGTGAAACAGGCTGCAGAGGAAAGTTCATTTCAGTGCACAGACAAAAACTGCTCCAATAAATTAAGATTTCATTTTGTACCACAGCTTTTCATCTGTCGGTAAGTTAAAAAAAAAAAAAGTCCTGTAATTATTATCATGGGTCATGCAGAAACTCAAAGAAAACAGGTAAACGACGCAGATAAACACACAAAACAAGAAAAGGCAAAACTGTAGAATTAACTATTTGGGGGCATTTCTGCCTCATTTATCTGATTACTACCCATTTTTAATAAAGTCCAGTGTTTTATATTAAACTTCTTACTCTGGGGAAAAAAAGAAAGTCCAAATCAAATCATTAATTTCTAAAGATAAATGTGATTTAGGAGGTTTACGCACACTCCCACCACACGCATGCTCTGATATGGTAAGAAATCACGATCCTTCTCATAACCTCCAAATCATGATTTAACAAAAGATCACTTTAATCGAGGGAAGAAATCATTCAAGAAGCAAAAAATATTTCATAGAAACTCACACAGCAACATGAAAGTAAAAAAAAAAAAAAAAAAAAAAAAAAAGGTTTATGGCAGAATCAAGAAAAGGAAATGCACAATTAGTTTATTAGGGGAAACTTGCACAAGCCACCAGGTGGTAGGGGGGGAAATAAAAAAGGTCTAGAAACATCTTCACATTTCACAGATAGATCGTCTTTCCTGTAAACAGTATTTCTGAGGAGTTGTGTTTTTTTTATATAGCCTTGAGACATTTACATGCTCAAAAAAAACAAAATACAAATCTGAAGGTGTTCTTGATTATTTTGATCGTTCCTCTTGTTCAAACTCACCTCCAGCAGAACGCCGCCGTCAACACTGCAGGAATTAAATTAGTGGAGACAGGCTACACATGCAGGTTAAATTGGCACAAAAACCTCGAAGGCAATTAGATATTATCGATTTGAGAAACTCAACGCTTGGTAATTGAGCCTCTCGTTACAAATTTGATACCTTTTGGGGAATTTTTTGAAGCAGAAAAAGGATTTTTTTGTACAAAGAACAATAGTTATGTGTTTAGAGAACACCTCTAAAGCATTTGTGAGCTCGACCTTGAACGAAAACTTTGCATCTTTCTGTTTAAACAGGCCTGTGATCACCGTTCTTGAAAAAAAACAAACTCAAGACTTAACTCTGTGATCAGTTTCTAGCTGCCTAAAACGACACACATCAGTTTGGCTCCACGAGTACTGAGAGGCGGGGGAAATAAAAAAGGTCAACACAGAAAAACAACAACAACAACAAGAAGCTGTTAACATCTCAAAGCACGACTCCTGAATATCGTGGTCCTTGAGACCAGGACAAGGTTGGCAGCAAGACAGGATCTGACATCATAGTTTGTGCATCCGGGTGAAGGAAATGGAAGTGACCGTCTCTGGTCCTGGTCAGAACAGCAGTCCGGTCCAGCTTCTGCGTTCTTACTGGCTAGAGTGTCTGGGTTTGAGGGTCGAGGTAACGGTAAGGACTTGAAACCAGGAACCCTCAGTGGACCTTGGCTTTGGGCAGGGTGATTCTTCGGACAACGCTGTAGAGGAGTCCAAAGTTCTGCAGAGAGAGGGAGAGAGAGAGGAGGCTTAGTTGATCTCTTATTTACTGGCAGCCCGCTCCGCCACTGTTCACACAACAGAAACCAGACAAACAAAATTTCCCCCCATCGTTGTCTCATTCCATCTCTAAAATACGCGGTTCACATTCAGTTTTCTTAGTGTTTGGTACAAATCCTCTAAACATGTTTTCAGCTTCCTTCCACAAGTTTCTGACGATTATTTGCAGGAACTTCGACCCATTAATCCTGACAGAACTGGTGTAACAGAACCGGGTTTGTAAGCAACTTTCCCAACACGCCGTCCAGGGCAGTTGTTCCCAAAGTGGAACAATGATTTGATGCTGATGTGCTAAAAAGATTTAGTATTTAATGCAATTTTTTGTAAGAGTTCTTATAAAAATATGACTTTCTCGTAATTTTACCATTTTATCCCCTCCCCAAAAAACAAACAAACAAACAAACAAAAAAAAAAAAAACGGGGGTCTCTGGCGCTGTTATTTTGAGGGTCGCAGGCTGAAATGTTTGGGAGCCCCTGAAAATGCCTTTCCCTAACATTCTTGTATATTCTGTATAATCTGTGCATATAGCTCCCATATTTATATTTATACACAACATTTTACAGTCACCTACTATTACTTTTTACTTATACATCCTTATAAATAATATTTATATCCTGTATAGCACTTCTGGATAGATGCACACCACATTTTTGTTGCTTTGTACTTGTGACAGTGCAATGACAATAAAGTTGAATTCTATTCTATTCTATTCTATCTAGGGGACTAAGATCACGGCTTTGGCTGATCACATACATCGGTTTCTATCATCTTTAAGCTATTTTGTAACTAATTAGAAGACCCATTTGTGCTCAGGCTTCAACTTCGTGGCTGATGTTTGGAGATGTTGCTCCAATATTTCCACATTACGTTCTTTCCCAGCGGCAGCAAAGCACCCCTCCACCACACGATGCTGCCACCCCCATACTTCATTAATAAGAGTGTTTTAAGGCTTGCATACTTCTCCCTTCTTCCTCCAAATGTAACAGTGACTGGTTATTCCTAAACACTTTAACAATGGTTTCATGCGGCCACATGACATGTCTCCAAAACTCTGTCTCTGCGTGGATTTGGAAAATGTGACCTGACTTTTTATGATGATTTTTCAGTTAAAAATGAAAAAGTTTAGTCTAAACTTCTGTCAGACAGGGGAAAAAAAGGTAATGTCTCTTTTTTTTATACTGCGTATATAAATATCTGGTTTCTTTTCATTGTTTATGGTTTGTTTATCGTTTCATAAATGGCAACTAATACAAATAGGCTGAAGATAACCGATTGTCATCCTTCATAGTATAAAACGACGAGGAATAACTGAAATGCCTGAATTTTAAAGACTAAATGTGACGAGTAATCCTGCTGACTGGGCTGTGCATAAAAATTGATACAAAGATTAATATCGATGTTTTTTTTAAAAATGATTTAATATTGATATTCTGTTTTTTCAATATCGATGTTCCTCCCAACCCGTAGGGGGCGTTATTACAGCGCGCCATTACTGTCCACAGCGAGGAAGTGCAAGAGAGACGAATTTGCAGAATGACAGGAATTTGGGCACATTTTTGGTTTCTGTGATACGTTAAATGCTTTGAACCAAATGCACTTTATTTTCCTGTTAATACATCAGTGTTCAATAAATGTAATATAAATATATTTGGCTGGTTTTGGTGATTGAATGACTTTGAGCATTAATTTGAAAGTAATAAATATCGATATTGGAGTCAAATCAAGCTGAGCTGTGTATCGAGAATCGTATAGAACTGGCTCATCCTAGATGATACCCAGCCCTACTGATCTTCTGCTGAACTGATGCCCCACATATTTATTTATTGCAGCCTCATAGGAGGTTCTGACATAAGCAACACAGTGACTTACCTGGATAGCCAGATACATCATCCCTAAGTAGGCTGCAATGCAGAAAGCCAGTAACAGGTCGAAAATAGCCGGTTTCACCCTGAGAGAAAAAGGCAGACAGAGTTTGAGAGAGGAGGCAAAAATATGGAGGTCATCTACATTGTTCTGCCATCTCAATCTGACCTTTACAGAACAACATTTACTATGTCAATAAAGACTAATAACAGCCTCTGAGCATGTTACAATAAGCTGCAGACGTTTTATAATATTACAATAAAGTTGTCCAGGTAAAGCCATCACCAAGGACTATGAATACAAATTAGGATAAAATGTTCCAAATCATCATCCCTCACAACCAGAGGCCTGTTTCTCTGTTTAGCTCAACTTCCTAAACTGCAGGAAGTGAACAAGGCCTTCAGTCACAGGGTCAACATGGTGCTTGGAGCATTATTGGCTAGGACTTTAGTCTTTTCATGTTTCCTAGACAAAGAGGCGTACATCCTAAAAGAAATTATAAAAAGAAACAAATATAATTTTTGGGGGGGGGGGAAGCTACGTTTTGCTTCTAGATTAAAAATACAATTTCAGCTTAGAGCCGTTTGGACAGCGAATGCTGTTAAAGGCAGCAGACGACGGCGTACCTGTAGGCGTTCATAGTCTGCTTCAGCTGATCGTAGAACACAAACTCTGGGTCCCTGGAAAAAGCAGAAATGTTTTTACTTTAAACATCCTATTTCTCCTAAATCATCCCCATATGACATGTAAGGTCTGACACCGGTATATTTCAGCAGCTTCAAAAAAACTGTAGCAGCCGTATCATTAATATTACCGATTGAAGAAACTACTGTAAAAATAATAACAGTCAATATGAATTTAAAAGAGATGCATGATTTGCAAAAAACAAAAAACAAAAACAAAGGACAGAAGAGCGAATAAAGGACAAAAGACGACAGAGAAAGGAACTAGGACCGGACAAGGAAGGAAAGGTTGGAAAGCCAAAAGAAAGGAACGAAATAAGAATGAAAGGAAAGAAGAATTGAAGGGAGGAATTGGGACAAAACACGGATAGTAAGGTAGGATGGAGTGAAGGAAGGAAACAAGGACATCAACATGGAGAGAAGGGCACAGAGAAGAGAGGAAGGAAAGAAAGAAGGGCACAAGAGTTTGAGAACGAAAGGACTTTCACAAAGAAAGAAAACAAGGCATAATGAAGGAAAAAGGGAAAGATACATAATCTGAAATGATCAAGGACATAAGAAAGGGTTTAAGGGAGAAGTCTACAAGAAAGGAAGAGGACAACAAAGGAAATGAAGAACACAAATAAGTAAGGACAGAATAAAGAATACAACATTTAGACCACGGGTCAGCTGCATCTAATACTTTATTTTATTACGTTACCCTTCCTGTTTATTCACACCTGCGTTTATATAGATTTTATATAGATATTATAAAATTCTGTTTATAATGGTATCCATCTCTATATTTATTCAGTAAAAACCCATGTCCTGTACATATGGAACCATTGTTTATCCTGCACTTGGTGCTATTGCACTTCTGCACTGCAAAATCGGAGCTAAAAATAAGTAAAATTTTCTGAAAATTAGTGTATCTGTCCTTGATTTGAGCTGGTAAATAAGGTGATCTGCCAATAGAATAAGATTTTTGCACTTAAAATAGGAACAATTTATCTCCATCATCTTATTTCAAGTGCAGGATGTCTAATTATCTTAATTTAGGAGTCAAAATACTCATTCCATTGGCAAATGATCTCATTTACCTGCTCAAATCAAGGACAACAACACTATGTTTAAGAACATTTTGCTTATTTTTAGATCCGTTTTTACAGTGTGGTTAGACCTAAACTGCATTTTGTTGCCTTGTACCTGTACCTGTGTAATGACAATAAAGTTGAATCTAATCTAATCTAATAGATTTAAAAACAACTATATCTATAACAAAGCATGACATATGTGTTTATTTTACCTACAGGGTTCCTACAGCATAAGGCAAGTTAAATTTAAGACTTTTTAATGCCACTTGAAATAAAAAGTTAAGACCAACTTCAGGATAAACAAGATAAACCTGGTTGCGACAACTTCACCCAAATGTTTATTTTAACATAAACCATTACTTTCTGGCCCAGTAGACATGTTTAAAATATAGGAAGAAAGCTAAAAAACACACAAATTACAGATATATTTTTAACAACTACTGAACTGAATTCACAAACTTTGTTTTGTTCCCTACTAAAATAAACTATAAATCAGTTTTAAAAACCACAACATAACCAGTGCCAACTCTTTTTCACAGCTATGGTCCGGCCGCAACAGTTTTTATTGGCTCCGCTATCGGGACGGAACCAATAATGGTTACATTGAGCCGTTCGGTAAATTTAAAAAATATAATTGTGTCAATTATTATTCTGTTTGGTAAGGATTACAAAAATAAAATCCTATTTATGACCTGGTAACTATTTTAAGACCTAAGAAAGAGTGATTTAAGACATTTTAATGCCAATTAAGGCCTTAGTTTTATATTATAGAATTCAATGCCTTTTAAGACTTTTTAAGGATCCGCAGGAACCCTGTACCTAAAGTACTGGTAGCCCTTCGTGTGACAACACCAATGAAGCAGCTCTCAGTCTCAAAAAGGCTCATTCCCTTTGTCCACGCTTTTCCAGACTGTGCAGGACCTTCATTGATTGAGAGCATGGCTACTTTAATCTGTTCCTCGCTGCGGCGTTACCTTTTGTCAGCTTTGACGTAGTGCCTTTTGACGTCCTTGAGGTAGTGGCTGAGGTGGTACTCCAGCGTGGAGACGACGCTGCTGTCTTTGTCCACCAGCTGAGCGGCCCGAGGCTGCGCCGTGAGCCAGTCGACCACGGCCGACAGATGCTCCTCCTGGACCTGCTGGCGTGGGAGACGCATTTTTACCACAGCATCTGACTGGAGTCCCGCTCCAGGACTCCAGTCAGATGCAGGAGATCATTACGTAAGCCTGTTTTCTAGTCGATCCTACGAGGAAGTTGTGATTTTAATACAATAAGACGGGTTAAACGAAGCATCCGACTGGAGCGACGTACCATTTGTTCTGTGAAAATCTGGAGGTCTCCAGCAGCTCCCTTTGCAGGAGAGGAACAGAGAAAGAGACAGACGGCGTTAAAATAAGCAGGAGCTATCAGGACTGTGTGCTTTCTCTGCTGGCTTTTACTTTTTCCGTGAGGTTGTAGATAACCCTCGCCAGAGCCTCAGCTACCACCTTGGTGTTCCTGCTGAGCTTGTCCACGTCTACATGAGGTCTGTAAGAAATAAACATGTTTTTGGAAAAGTTAAAGGCGAGGAGACTGAACCTTTAGGCTCCGTGCTTAGTTGTCCGTGTGAGTAAAAAAAATAAAAGAAAAAATAAAACTGGGCGTGGCGTAGCGTCTAGGGCCCACAGACATGACAGGTGGGAGCCAGTGTTGTAGTCAAGTCACTATGCCTCGAGTCCGAGTCCAGGTTCGAGTCTCCAGTGTTCAAGTCCGAGTCAAGTCCAAGTCATTAAAAAAAAATCAGAGTCGAGTCCACTACTCATCCGAGTCAAGTCCGAGTCAAGTCACTATTGATCCAAGTTTGTTGTAGGAACATGCAGTGACGTGTGATGTATGACATGAATCAGTAACATTCCATTGCACTAAAAATGGCGTTCCGCGAGCGAGCTATTTTTAGAACGTGACGTCATATCACGTGGTACATGTAGGGCAAATATGCATTTTCCTCCACTCTTTCACTGTACGTTACCCTTGGTTTTACTCGGTAAAACGACTGCTTTTTCCAAGTCTAAGACGTCTCCTAACCCGCCACCGCAGATGCTGTCACGCATTTTACTCGCTCGTCCACCGGGCGATTCCCACAAACGTGTTCGGCAGCGTTCCCCCATGACTCGCAACAAATCTGGTGCAGATCGGTCGATACAGCGAGGAGATACAGCCGTTTGATAATGATAATGCATTTGGCCACCGGGCCGGACTAAATTGTTCGGCGGGCCGGACAATTTATACCGATTCCTGGACGGTGACTACAAACAGAAAAAAAAAAAAAACAGCCGATGACGCAATGAACACCAAGCAGGAGAAAAACAACGACTTACCTTTCTATCAACTCGGCCCGTTTTCCAGGCTTTCTAAGACCTCGACACTCAATCCATCGTTTGAGCTGAACGCTGGTATGTTGTTCCACAGTTCTACCAGTAAAATGGGCGCCTGGACATCCTCTTGTGAAAGTTTAACAGCGGAAAAGTCGGTCATATCGTTGTTTCTGTTGCATGTGTAATGGCTGGTTGCTACTTGCGCGCTCTCACACTGTTTGCCCAACCTTAGCGGCAAGGGGCGTTGCTCATAAGATGGTGACGTCACGTGCGCGGTACGACATTTAGATATTAAAATCATACACCAAATAATATTCTAATGACATATTAGAATTATAGCCTAATGATATAAAAAAAAAGTTGAGTCTTTTTCTCAATTTCCGAGTCAGAATGATCTGAATGTAGGAGTCCGAGTCCAAGTTCGAGTCATCAGTTCTCAAGTCCAAGTCAAGTCACGAGTCTCTAAATTTAGCTAATGACTCGGACTCGAGTCTCGGACTCGAGTACTACAACACTGGTGGGAGCCACCATGAGCCTATACCGCCACAATTTAAATAGAGTAGGTTTGCAATACAATTCAAATTTCAATCATCGTAATATCAGTCTGCGCTATCATAATCACAGAGGCCTGCTCAGATGCGACTGAAAAGTTTAAAAGACTAAATAGATGGATTAGCAAAGAAGTGAGGCAATCTAAAACAGATTGATCTAAAAGATCCAGAGATATCTTGCTGCAACATCTGTTAAACATTAACTTCAACGCAGTATACAGATGAAGGAAAAGAAACGCGCTGGAATGTGATTTGTTTTCTCTTAGGGTATTGGTGTGACTTGCAGTAATGAACCCACCCAGCAGGGGGCTCTCCCGCTCCATGGCGAGAGGAGGGGGACACTGACCGCACGTCCATGATGCTGGAGCGCTGCGCCGAGCGGTGCGAGGGCAGGTGGGACAGCGTGAAGGCCGGCAGCCGGCGGATCCCGAAGCGCTCGTGCTCCCAGGCCAGCATGTCCTCGGCCAGGTTGATTTTCTTGTGGACCATGGAGAACTTGACTTCAGGGTGTTGACTCGCGACCACCTGAGAGTAAGCGAGGACGGGGAAACACAAACTGCGTCTTTAGTACCTGGGCAGGGTCGGCTGGTTCATGCCCAGTAACGGTTGGTATATTAATTTCTGAATAACCTGTTAAAACTGATATTAAATATGCACCCCAGCACATCTTTCAGTATATAAATGTGATTATTCTGACAGATTGATGATGAGTGCTTGAACTCTTACCGTCTCCAGTTCTTTGAGAAGAGAATACTGAGGGGTTCCCTCTTTCGGTGGTTTGGACACATGAAGGTAGAGGGAGTCCCCGTTCCCCAGAGTGTCCAGACACAACACAAAGGCCACGTTGTCCTGCAGCAAACTGGAGTCTGATAAGATAAGATAAGATAAGATAAGATAAGATAGACTTTATTGATCTCACAATGGAGAAATTCACTCGTCACATCAGCTCATACAAGAAGGTGCAGAGTAGGGAAGATGCATTCAGTTATATACAGTGAATCTTGTACAATGGATCAAAAAGAATACCAAAAAATACAAAAAGAAATAGGAATGGGCCTGTACCTATACTTTTACACACAGTGTTGTAAAAGTATAAGTACCTCTCCAAAATATGACTTTGGTAAAAGTCCAAGTCACTGACTGAAATGTTACTTGAGTAAAAGTCTTAAAGTATCTGAAATGTCTTGTACTTAAGTATGAAAATTACTGTAAAAATAGATGTACTCAAGTAATGTAATGAAAAGTATAAGTAAAAAGTAAAACAAAGCAAATGCAGTTTGAATGACATTTTTTACATTTTGGTAAACTTTGAAGGTCAAATTCACTTAAAATAATATAAACCAAGTGCAGGAGAAATTTAGACCAAGTTTAGACAGAAAATACAACCTTTTTGTAAGCTGTCAACACTGTATATATATATATATATATATATATATATATATATATATATATATATATATATATATATATATATACACACACACACACACACACACACACACATATATATATATATATATAAACACATATATCTATACGTCTACATACATACGTACCTACACGTATATATGTGCATATACATTGTATACATTTGTACATACATACATACATGTGTACTGACATATGTTCAGGTGTTGATAGCAGCAGAAGTCACTACATCAGGATTATTGCACGGGTTGTAGTATAGTGTATTTATTAGATAGATTATTGCACATTAGTTGTTGCACTGATGACAATAAATTTGTCAAATTAACATATAACAGGCATATAAATACCAGATTTTATGGACTATAAGTCACTTTTGTCATTGTTTGGCTGATCCTGCGACTTATATTCAGGTGCGACATATATCGAATATATAACATGTTTTAAATGGTCCAACATGAACCAGGGAGTAAACATTACCGTCTATAGCCACAACTGGGCTATCTAGGGTTGTCGAAACTATATGCTGCTCCTGTCCAACTTAAACATTTATTGAAACATTAACTTACAGACAAGGAGTGAACATTTCTATGTTATTTCACTGTTTCAGTACGCATTGCGTGGTGCAGCTCGATGGGAGAGCCCAGACTGTGACAGAACCCCATCGCTGGGCTGTCCTCGAAGCTAATAACAGCTAGCGATAGCTCATGCTGTCCGGACAGCTTGCAACTTCGCTGATGCACGTTCAAGAGCTTTACTGACCTTTCTATGTTGCTCTCAAACATGCGTGTTGTACTGTTAGCTTAGCACGTAGCACCATTACACAAGTGGTCTAATTTCAGCGTAATTCTGACAACTTTCAGCGTAGCATGGCGTTACGCTAATTTACTCCATTCATCCTCCCAGGTTTCTTCCATGCCTGTTGTGGCTGCAGCTGTGTAATTGAATAAGTCGCCTTTCCAGGTTAAATGTCCGCTTTTAGTCTTGGATTTTGTGAAATAAATTTCTATATAAATGCGACTTATAGTCCGGTGCGATGAATATAAGTTTTTTTTCTCTTTATAAAGCTTTTATTGACTGATGCGACTTATATTCCAAAGAAATCTATAGTCTGTAACATACTATAAGTCAAATAAGTACCATTCATGCTTTATAAAGTGTATAAAACCATCCTCTTTCTGGCTTCTATCTAATTATACATTTAAGTTGGTGATTACATGTAGTATATCTTTTTTTTAACCAGATGAGCCAAGTCCAAACGGAGACATTTCTTGTAAGGAGGAGATCCCACAGGTGTGTGTGCTAGGACAACTAAACATCACCTGTATGGTCCAAGTTGTCCTCCAGCCAACGCTTGGTGCCCTGGTAGTTAAACTTCCCTCCGCCAGACACGAAGAACAGCAGGTTGTACCTACAGACACAACACAGTGTGACCATAGGTCTACAAGATAACCACATCTGTGGCGCTTTGCCAAAAATAAGCTGCAGCACAGAAGCTCCTACTCAAACTCTTCTTATGGTCCCTCCACTTATTCAGCTTGTAAACCACATTTGATCTAAATCGTCTCGATGCGACGGCGTTTTCACTCACGCAGCGTGCGTCCTCTTATAGGTGTAGAGCTTGGAGAAGAGACGAGCCAGCTCCAATAACATAGACACACCACTGCCGTTCGAGTCTGCGCCATACGACAGCCACTACGACAAAAAGATCACAGCTATTAGTTTTCTCTGCCTTTACAGGCACTTAAGACAAAATGTGTAATTTCCTGAACTGCAACGGTTGTGTAAGCGGTACGTTTGGGAGACATTTTGTGACGCATCACTTCAGCTGCTGTTTTTGCTGAATGTGCTGAAATTATACGTGACTTTTAAAGAAAGACAATATAGGAGGTCAGCATACCGGAGCAACACCAAAAGTGTCATAATGGGCCACCACCACGATAGTGGGGAGGTCCTCCCCTCCAACTCCAGTCAGACGGCCCTAGAAACAAAGCAAAGACACGTTAGCCTATGGATACATAATCAGAACAAAAAGGAAACTAAATAACCACCCTCAAACTTTGGAAAGATAAACTGAGCCTCCAACAACCTGCTGACTGATGATTACGTTTAGAAAAAACATGAAATGCACCATCTTTTAGATGGAGTTTAATCTAACCCAAAGCAAGAACAGCTTCAGGTTTTAACACAGAGAAGCTGAAAGCCCCCCATAATGAACCCCTCTGCAACAAAATGGGAAACTGTACAACAGCGCAGTCAGCAAAGTGCTGCTCTTTTAGCAACAGCCAAAGCCAGACTCTTCACTGCAAAAACAGAGTAAAAGAAGTTAAAATTGTCTTGAAATGATTGCATTAGTACTTTATTTGAGCAGGTAAATAAGATAATCTGCCAACAGAATAAGATTTTTGCACTTAAAATAAGAACAATTGATCTCAACTTATTTCTAGTGCAGTATATCTAATTATAATAGTTTTAATTTAGGGTTAAAACTACTCTTGCTCAAATCAAGGACAAATACACTCATTTCAAGAAAATGTTACTTATTTTTAGTTGTTTTTGCAGTGTAGAGGCACTGCCTGACAGAGAGGCACAGAAAACGTCTCCACTACTCTAGACTCTAGTGGCAGCAAGATTTACACGACTAAACACAATGCTTTGTGTCAGACCTGGAGATTTAAGGCTTGGGTGCAGCTGCTCCGCCATGGAAACCCAATCCGTGAAGCTTTCTACTCGCTTCTTGAGCTAAACTTAACCACGTTTTCCTGATATTCCCTCTACACAAATCCTTCATGAAATCTTTAGGGCAAACAGTACTTTGATAAATACTCCACTAAAATGTTCCTTTAATCTCCTACACTGTGAGGTAGATATAGGTCTAATGTCCACCACCAAGGGCCTCATGTACGAAGCGTGCATACGCACAAAAAAAACATGCGGTGCAGTGTTTAACGCACAATTTAGCCCGTACAAAAATCAACGTTGTGTGAAAGTGTGCAACGCAAGCTTATTTAACAATTAAAAACCACTAAAACTCACTTCAAATCCACTGAAATGTAACTCCATTCAGTTTTATTTAACCCAAGGAGCATCGGACCAGAGGTTTTATTATGGTATAAATCCGTACATTTAGTCTCATACAACAACCTAACGCACCTCGAAATAGGGCTGGGCGATATGGATTAAAAAATAAATCTCAGATTTTATCATACCAAATCCAATTAATCGATTTTTTTCCTCCTTTTTGTTTCATAAAAAAAAATTAAAGAAATTATTTTAAAACCTTGCTTTTATGTCAAGCATTTAATCAGGGAGTTGACCTGAATTCAAAGTGCAACTTAAAACAAGCTGTGAAACATGCTTGTAAAACAAGATGGCAGCCGTGCCATTATAAAAAATGAAAATATAACAAAACATTTGCTGCTAGTGGTATTACACATTGACCTAAGAACAGGCTTCACTGCACTTGTGAACTTCAAACTAAGTTAAAAGAAAGTAAATAAGTAAATGAAGTACCTCGTATTATGGTAAAAAAAAAAGTTTCCACTTAACAATATTTTGACAATACATTTGCCTAAACATATATTCAGCATCACATGCTGTTCTCTTCATGGAAACCCAATGAGTGTATTGGCAAAATAAAATCCAGATTTTCCAAAAATGAAATCTTAAAGAATTGTAAATTCAAATTAATCGATTAAATCGATTTATCGCCCAGCTCTACCTCGAAATGATAGAAACAACCTCAATCAGATGTAAACTGTGAATATTTCATGTGGATGTAAATGAGTAAATGCACATGAATCATCTAACAAGCTTTTTCATTCTCACAAAAAAAAAAGAAAAAAAAAGAAAACAGGGTCAGAACAGCAGATTAATGCTTAACAAAACAGGTGTTTTGATTCTTAAGGTGGAGGCAACAACACCAGCAGTAGCTGCATAAGGTTACATGTAGCTGTGGCGGCTTGGAGGACACGGGCGACAGAAGAATGCAGGTAGAGCTTGTGATGAGAGATCCTGCTGTTGATGACGATCAGCTTATTAACCAGTTCAGAGTGTCCAGAGAAATTATTTTTGATACATAAATACCCCCTAAACCTTGGCTCTCATTAGCAGCAAGGAGCCGATTTCCAAATGTAATCAGAGCTATATAATCCTGCTCAACTCAGGATTCCATTATACTTTCATAATAATAATAATTTTCATTATAATAGTCTAGAACAAATATAAGAGCAGGATCCGTGCGCGACGGCCGACTCATGTTTTTTTTAAGTGGCTCGTCTTAAAGATTTAAAGTGCTCCACATAGAGTGTGTGGTCAGACTTCCTCATCGCAGTATTAGAGGCATATTAATGGCATCACAATGACTGGATGTACGTTACAGTAATCAGCCTAAAGCTGTAGTCGAGCTCAATGCAGCAGCCCGACAGCGGCGTCTGAACTTGATAAACAATTCAGAACAAAACGGGTCCAGCCAAAGAAACCTTTTTATTTTCAGCCAGTTTCTTTATAGAGTCGCAGACGTCATTCAAGGAGCTGCTGGGTTTCTGTAATTGATTACAAATATCCCTCAAGCTGACGAGTCTGACGGCTCCATTGCCATGGTGATGTGGACGTGTGGAAGGTGAATTCTGGGTATTTTTTTTTTACTGATTTTCGTGCAGGTGCCTCCAATTCCAATAGAAAGGCAACACATGTGGGGAACTGTCTACGCAGGGTTTCATAAATCTTATTGTATTAAATCACAACTACCTCTTAGTAGGGCTGGGCGATAAATCGATTTAATCGATTAATTCGAATTTACAATTCTTTAAGATTTCATTTTTGGAAAATCTGGATTTTATTTTGCCAATACACTCATTGGGTTTCCATGAAGAGAACAGCATGTGATGCTGAATATATGTTTAGGCAAATATATTGTCAAAATATTGTTAAGTGGAAACTTTTTTTTTTACCATAATACGAGGTACTTCATTTACTTATTTACTTTCTTTTAACTTAGTTTGAAGTTCACAAGTGCAGTGAAGCCTGTTCTTAGGTCAATGTGTAATACCACTAGCAGCAAATGTTTTGTTATATTTTCATTTTTTATAATGGCACGGCTACCATCTTGTTTTGCATGTTTTACAGCTTGTTTTTAGTTGCACTTTGAATTAAGGTCAACTCCCTGACGAAATGCTTGACATAAAAAGCAAGGTTTTAAAATAATTTCTTTATATGAAACAAAAAGGAGGAAAAAAAATCGATTAATCAGATTTGGTATGATAAAATCGGAGATTTAATTTTTAATCCATATCGCCCAGCCCTACCTCTTAGGATCAAATGCCAACATTTAGTATGAGAGCTGCGCACTCTTTCGCACGTGAGACCCCAGATCAGAAATTGACTGAACTTTGGGATTAGGTTTCATTATTTTATTTGCTGAAACAGCCTAAGTAAAAATTTATTCCCAAACTGCAGAAGAACAGGTTTACAGACGTCGCTACATGCCTTCCTGCCTCGCCCTGTTTCCAAGTGTCTCACCTCCAAACTGGTGATGGCCCAGTCACTGATGGCTTTGCTCTGCGCTCCACTGGTCACCATCTGAAAGCCATTTGCTGTGGCTGTGTGCAGCAGTACTGCAGTGAGGAAACATGAGTTGAACACATGAATCGATATCTGATCAAGCAAACATCTGACAGCTCTGATGTTCAAAGCACGAGCTGGAGCTTTTTCCTCCTCTGCTCATCACACGCGTCTCTACCTTCGGCTGCAGACAGGGAGCCCTGGGAGGACGAGGATGTGAGGGTTTGGGTGTAGATGGACAGCAGCTCATTGTCCTCCTCGGCAAAGTAGACGGGGACGATGGTCTCGGTGGCCAGCATCTCCGGCTCCAGCTCCATGAACTGCTGCGGTGGGTTAACAGGGGAGAACGGCAGCCTTTATGAGAGGAGACAGCTCCCCTTGGGACAGACGTTGACAGAGAAACAAACTGACAAGGAAAACCTCATCTCCATTTTCCCTGGAAGATCTGCTTGGAAAGATCTTACAAGAAGGACTTAAGAAAAAAAATGTATTACTGCAATATTTTCCCTCACTAAACCAAAAGTAATCCATAATTTCTCTGTTGCGTTCTAGGAGATGCCTACTCGTAACGTGGGAGGTGTAAGTAGTCAGGGGGTGAAAGGAATGCTTTAATGAGATAAAATATAATCTCCTTTAAGCGCTTAGAAACACAGCAAATGTTTGGCTTCGTTATAATTTCACCCATTAAAACTTTAACTTACTTTTGACTCATTCATCTTTAGAAAAGATGAAAGGAAAATAAGCCATTAAGAAACGAAGAGATCAGAGGGACTATTGTTGGAAATAAAACAAATATTCTTTGACTTTTGAAGCTCCGATAAAAATACGAGTTGGCACTTTACACAAAAAGAAATGTTAGAAATGGCTTATAGTGTATATAAACATATTCCAAAAAAAGGTAAAAAACAAAGCAACTGGACTTGTTTTCCGTAGTTGAAGACGTTTCGCTTCCTCTCCCGGAAGCTTTCTCAATTCAAAAAGTCTGGAGTAATGATGAGTAACAAGCTTTATACCATTCCAAACAAAAGCCTGTAATGGCTTAGATAACATGCAAATTCAACCGAAACAGGACCACCCCTTAGTAATGGGCGGTCGTTAAAACCATTAAGCCAGCGGAATGGACCGAAACTGGTCCACTCCTCTGTAACGAGGAGTCGTTAGAGTTGTTATTGGCTTGGCTTAAAGGAACAATGTTTTAATCACCTGAATGAGGGTGAGAGTTAAGTTGACGATTGGCTGGAATTAATCCTATAGCTGTGTTGTAAGTTTTTGAGAGTTGGAACCTAAGGCCTCCTCCTCTGTTTAAGGTTGGTCTTTCTCTCTTGACGTAGATGGCTTCCTTCACACCCCTTTCAAACCATCTGTCTTCTTTGTCCAAAATGTGAACATTTTGGTCCTCAAAAGAGTGTCCATTGTCCTTTAGGTGTAAGTGGACAGCAGAGTCTTGACCTGAGGAGGTAGCTCTCCTGTGTTGAGCCATGCGTCTGTGGAGAGGTTGTTTGGTTTCTCCAATATAAAGATCAGAACATTCCTCACTGCACTGAACTGCATACACCACTCCGCTCATCTTAGGTTTGGGGGTTTTGTCCTTGGGATGCACCAGCCTCTGTCTGAGGGTCCTGTTTGGTTTGAAATGTACTGGGATTTTATGTTTGGAGAAAATCCTCTTGAGTTTTTCAGAGACTCCAGCAACATATGGGATGACGATGTTTTTGCGTTTATTCTTCTCACCATTATGTTCTGCAGCGGGTCTTTTGGATTTTCTTGCTGATTTGACAAAAGCCCAGTTAGGGTACCCACAGGTTTGGAGGGCATCTCTGATGTGTTTCTGTTCCTTGTGCTTCCCTTCTGTTTTAGTCGGGACATGCTCGGCCCGGTGTTGTAAGGTTCTGATGACAGAAAGTTTGTGCTCCAGTGGGTGGTGTGAGTCAAAAAGAAGATATTGGTCTGTGTGGGTGGGTTTCCTATACACTTCAATGTTGAGGTTTCCATCTCCTTCCAAATTCACCAAACAGTCGAGAAAAGGTAGCTTGTTGTCCTTGGCATCCTCTCGAGTAAACTTGATGTTGTTGTCCACCGAGTTGATGTGTCTTGTGAACGCTTCCACTTCTTTTAGCTGGATTTTGACAAAGGTGTCATCCACATATCTAAACCAGTGGCTTGGTGGTGTTCCTCTGAAAGTTCCCAAAGCTCTCTTTTCCATTTCTTCCATGTAAAGATTGGCTACAATAGGTGACACTGGAGATCCCATGGCACAGCCATGCTTCTGTCTGTAAAATTGATCGCTGAACTTGAAATAAGTAGTAGAAAGACAAAGGTCCAGTAGGGTACAGATCTGGTCCGGAGTGAAATTAGTTCTGTTATTAAGGTCACTATCTTGTTCAAGACGTTTCCTGACTGTTTCTACTGCCTCTGATGTAGGTATGCAAGTGAAAAGTGAAGTGACATCGAAAGACACCAGAGTTTCCCCTGGTGCCATCTTTAAATGTTTGACTTTGTTAGCAAAGTCCTTGGAGTTTTCTATGTGGTGTGGTGTGTTCCCCACCAGGGGGGCTAAAATACTAGCAAGCTGTTTAGCAATGTTATATGTTACTGAATTAATGCTGCTGACAATGGGTCTGAGTGGTGTTCCTTCTTTGTGAATTTTTGGGAGTCCATATAAGCATGGAATGTCTTCTCCTGGATATAATCTATAATAAGATGAGCGATTGATTACCTTGTCTTTTTCTAGTTGTTGTAGGTAGTCAGTGATTTTCTTTTTGTAGGAGTTGGTAGGATCCCTTTTCAAAGACTCATATGTGTTGGTGTCACTCAGTAGAGTGTGAATTTTGTCCTGGTAGTCTGAAGTGTTGAGGACCACGGTGCATCTTCCTTTGTCTGCTGGTAATATGGTGATGCTTTGGTCCTGGCTAAGCGATGTTATGGCTTTCCTTTCCTGAGGTGTGAGATTGGAAGGAGGTGGTTTGGCGCTAGATAGGGTAGCTGTTATTTTCATCCTGAGTTTTTCTGCCTCTGTTTCAGCCAGATTGTTGTTCTTGATGGCCGATTCCGTGGCCGTTATCAGTTCCACAATGGGTATTTCTTGTGGAGAAATGGCAAAATTCAGACCTTTACTCAGTACCTCCATCTCCGGCTTAAAAACCTCTCTAGCAGGTCGCTGAGGAAGCCGGAGATGGAGGTACTGAGTAAAGGTCTGAATTTTGCCATTTCTCCACAAGAAATACCCATTGTGGAACTGATAACGGCCACGGAATCGGCCATCAAGAACA